>NC_132934.1:85588921-85891289 GCF_034638445.1 Ciconia boyciana | reverse complement strand
GTTGCTTGTTACTTGGGAGAAGAGACCAACCCCCACCTCGCTACAACCTCCTTTCAGGTACTTGGTCTCCCCTAAGCCTCCTTTTCTCCAGGCTAAACAACCCCAGTTCCCTCAGCTGCTCCTCATAAGACTTATGCTCTAGACCCTTGACCAGCTTTGTTGCTCTTCTCTGGACACACTCCAGCACCTCAATGTCTTTCTTGTAGTGAGGAGCCCAAAACTGAACAGAGTATTCAAAGTGTGGTCTCACCAGTGCCGAGTACAGGGGGATGATAACTTCCCTACTCCTGCTGGCCACACTATATATGATACAAGCCAGGATGCTATTGGCTTTCTTGGCCACCTGGGCACACTGCTGGCTCATATTCAGGCGGCTGTCAACCAACACCTCCAGGTCCTTTTCTGCCAGGCAGCTTTCCAGCCACTCTTCCCCAAGCCTGTAGCGTTGCATGGGGTTGTTGTGACCCAAATGCAGGACCTGGCACTTAGCCTTGTTGAACCTCATACAGTTGTCCTCGGCCCATTGATCCAGCCTGTCCAGATCCCTCTGCAGAGCCTTCCTACCCTCAAGCAGATCAAAACTCCTGCCCAACTTGGTGTCATCTGCAAACTTACTGAGGGTGCACTTGATTCCCTTGTCCAGGTCATTGATAAAGATATTAAACAGAACTGGCCCCAATACTGAGCCCTGGGGAACACTGCTTGTGACTGCCAACTGGATTTAAATCCATTCACTACCACTCTTTGGGCCCAGCCATCCAGCCAGTTCTTTACCCAGTGAAGCGTATACCCATCCAACCCATGAGCAGCCAGTTTCTCCAGGAGAATGCTGTGGGAAACAGTGTCAAAGGCTTTACTAAATTCCAGGTAGATAACATCCACAGCCTTCCCCTCATCCACTTGTCATAGAAGGAGATCAGGTTAGTCAAGAAGGACCTGCCTTTCATAAACCCATGCTGACTGGGCCTGATCGCCTGGTTGTCCTGTACGTGCTATGTGATGCCACTCAAGATGATCTGCTCCATAACGTTCCTTGGCACCGAGGTCAGACTGACAGGCCTGTAGTTCCCCAGGTCCTCCTTCTGGCCCTTCTTGTAGATGGGCGTCACATTCGCTAGTCAACTAGGACTTCCCCAGTCAGCCAGGACTGCTGGTAAATGATGGAAAGTGGCTTGGTGAGCAGTTCTGCCAGCTCCCTCAGTACCCTTGGGTGGATCCCATCCGTCCCCATAGACCTGTGTGTGTCTAAGTGGTGTAGCAGGTCACTAACCATTTCCCTTGGATTATGGGGGCTTCATTCTGCTCTCAGTCCCTGTCTTCCAGCTGAGGAGCTGGGTACCTGAAGAACAACTGGTTTTACTATTAAAGACTAAGGCAAAGAAAGCATTAAGTACCTCAGCTTTTTCCTCATCCCTTGTTACTATGTTTCCCCCTGCATACAATAAAGGATGGAGATTCTCCTTAGCCCTCCTTTTGTTGTTAATGTATTTATAGGAACATTTTTTATTGTCTTTTATGGCAGTATCCAGGTTAAGTCTAGTTGGGCTTTGGCCCTTCTAAATTTTCTTCCTGCATAACCTCATGACATCCTTGTAGTCCTCCTGAGTTCCCTGCACCTTCTTCCAAAGGTCATAAACTCTCATTTTTTTCCTGAGTTCCAGCCAAAGCTCTCTGTTCAGCCAGACCAGTCTTCTTCCATGCTGGCTCGTCTTTCAGCACATGGGGACAGCCTGCTCCTGCACCTTTAAGATTTCCTTCTTGAAGAATGTCCAGCCTTCCTGGACTCCTTTGCCCTTCAGGACTGCCTCTCAAGGGACTCTGTCAACCAGTCTCCTAAATAGGCCAAAGTCTGCCCTCCAGAAGTCCAAGGTAGCAGTTCTGCTGATCCCCCTCCTTACTTCTCCAAGAATTGAAAACTATAATTTTGTGATCACTGTGCCCAAGACAGCCTCCAACCATCCCATCACCCACAAGGCTTTCTCTGTTTGCAAACAACATGTCTAGTGGGGCGCCTTCCCTAGTTGGCTCCCTCACCAGCTGTGTCAGGAAGTTATCTTCCACGCATTGCAGGAACCTCCTACACTGTTTCCTCTCCGCTGTATTGTATTTCCAGCAGACGTCTGCTAAGTTGAAGTCCCCCACAAGAACAAGGGCTAGCGATTGTGAGACTTCTCCCAGCTGCTTATAGAATATTTTGTGTGTCTCTTCATCCTGGATGGGTGGTCTGTAACAGATCCCACCATGATATCTGCCTTGTTGGTCTTCCCCCTGATTCTTACACATAAACAACCTGATCATCACCATCATCAAGCTCTAGACAGTCAAAACATTCCCTAACATACAGGGCTACCCCACCGCCTCTCCTTCCTTGCCTATCCCTTCTGAAGAGTTTATAGCCATCCACTGCAGCACTCCAGTTGTGCGAGTCATCCCACCATGTTTCCGTGATGCCAACTATATCATAGTTTTCCTGCTGCACAATGGCTTCCAGCTCATCCTGTTTGTTGCCCATGCTGCTTGCATTGGTGTAGATGCACTTCAGTTGGGCTATTGGTCCCACCACCTTTATTGGGGAGAGAAGCCCTAATTCCTACGTGACCATTCTCAGGGGCTTCTGTGGTTTCTAACACATCAATAACCCTTTTGTCTTTTCTGCCGCATGGATCTCCATCCCCTACCTCCACTGGGACAGCAGACTGAAGGACCTTGCTAGCACACTGTCCCTCAAACATTGGCATGCCACCCCCAGGCTTATCTCTAGCAAGCCTGGTTTTATGCCTTCCCCCCCTTCAAATCTAGTTTAAAGCTCTTTCAATGAGCTCTGCTAACTCTTGTGCAAGGATCCTTTTCCCCCTTTGACACAGGTGTACCCTGTCTGTTGCCAGCAGGCCTGGTGTTGTGTAGACCAACTCATGATCAAAAAGCCCCACGTTCTGCTGGTAACACCAGGCTCGGAGCCAGGTATTGATCTGCTGCCTCTTCCTGTTTCTTCCCTCATTATTCCCTGCAACTGGAAGGATAGAGGAGAACACTACTTGTACTTCTGCTCCCTTAACCAGTCATCCCAAGGCCCTGAAGTCTCTCTTGATTGCCCTCAGCCTTCTTGTTGCAACTTCATCACTGCCTACCTGAAAAATCAATAATGGATAGTAATCTCAGGGCTGTACCAGGGAAGGAAGCTTTCTCATGACATCTTTAGCCTTGGCTCCAGGGAGGCAGCAGACTTCCCTAAGAAGTGGGTCCGGTCTGCATATTGGGCCTTCTGTTCCCTTCAGAAGGGAGTGTCCTATGACAATGACCCATCTTTTTTTCTCTATGGAAGCAGTTTTGACACAGGGCATAGGCCAACTTAACCTCGGCAACACCTCCAAGCTAGATGAACCATCATCCTCCTTATTGTTTGGTTCACTTGCAGAGCCTCATACCTATTATCCAAGGGCACCTGGGAAGGTGGGGTAGTCACAGAGGAGATGCGCCTGCTGCGCTGGGCAGGAACTTGTCACCATTGCCCCCTATCCCTTAAGTCACTGTGTTCAGCCAGGTGGAGATGGGATAGGGAATCCTCCGTATCATGTGTCCCGTCTGCCTGTTGAGCCTGTCTCAGGGAAGGTAGGGTGTGATTCCAGTAGTGTATCTCGCTCTCCCTGATACTTCTCAACCTAGTCACCTCCTCCCAGAGCTCTGTCACTAAGTGGAGGAGTTCCTCTACCTGGGCACACCTCTCACAGATGTGCTCACTACTGCCGTCTAATACTAGCGTAAGAGTAGGGCCCACCCTGCAGCCTGACACCTGGGTGGCAGCATGTTCCCATGGGAGCTCTGTCTGGGGAGCTGCATCAGTTGTGGCAGGTGCAGAGCTTAGAAAGGCCATGGCTTTCTGCCAGGTGGATATCATTGCTCCCTGGTTGAGCTGGCAGCGCTTCAGCATCCTTCCTGCACACCCTTCCGCACACGCTGCTGCCCCATGCCCTGGGGCATTTTACACGCGCTAGCGCTCCTCAGGGGCTTTTTTACACGTGGGGGTGGGAGGCTCAGTCACCATTGCTCCTGGCCCCAGCCTGGTCTCGTCAGCTGCTGTTGCACGACCTGTGGGCTCCTGGCGGCTCTCTTGGCTCCCCCTGAGGTTCCCCCAGTTCGGGAAACACCCTGCACACCGTGCTAGAGTGCTCCACTGCAGATCGTGCCAGCAACAGAGCTGCTTGCCTCGGTGACTATGCATAGACTGAGCTCCAGCATCTCAGCCTGTCTTCTTTCCTGAAGGGAGGAGGAGTCCAGGAAGTTCCCAAATCTTCAGCTGACATTAAGAGAACTTAAATGCAAATAGATGCACTTGTAGCAGCAGCAGAAAGGTAGAGAGCTGGAAGGCACTTTTTTTTTGTTTTTCTCCAGAGAAGGACATTAGCAGAGCCCAGGGGAACCAGAACACTTCGATACCTGCACTCATTTTGGACTCCTATCTCTTCTAGGCTAACACAACCATGTATCACTAACGGCAGCACTGCATAATGACATTAAGGCCTGAGTCAAACAGCCGAAACACAGTCAGTCAGAGAACAAGATAACCTCAAAAACAGTGAGTCTGCCAGCACCAGCGCAGTTTCTCAAGTATGAAGCAAACAGCTGGATGGGGCTGGTTCTCATTGACCCTGCAGTGCTGTTCCCTGTGCATTGTTCTAATGACTAAACTTCACTCATCACCCTACTTTACAGTGTGTGTACTATGCATAGTCCTTCTGTGCTCCAGTGTATGTATCATGCCTGCACTAGACTCCATCAACCTCTGATTTCAATACAAAGGTTAGTTCTATACATAGGGGAAAAAGAGACTTTCCTATAGCCTGATGCACTCCTCTCCTACCATTCATTGCAACCTAGAAAAGGATGCAGGGATTACTTGCAACCTTGTTCAATGACTGGATATGGCATTCCTGTCCACCTCACCTCCTAGTGAATAACACTCATGTAGGCAATGGCTTCTCTGTGTATCCTCTCCATCTTTGCTCCCTGATCTGGGCTAAGATTGTCTCTGGGGAGAGAAAAGTACTTGCGGAACACTTTTGTGCCCAGTTACATTGGGCAGCAGAAGCAACTGTCAGTAGTTTCTTCTCTGTCTGGGGAATGTAGTGTGCAAGATTGAGATGATCAGAGAAAATCCCAGAAAATCCCCAGAGGGTTGGGAGCCTGTGGTTGTCTGGGAAGTCTGGAGAGGATAGTCATCTGTAAGAAGAAGAGGCAAAACTATATCCCACATCTCTGTGTATCCTCATGGTGTCTCTTTCCACCAGCACTCAAGTGACATATAAGAGTGTACTGGGTCTGGCTGGGATAGAGTTAATTTTCTTTGTAGCAGCCTGTATAGTGCTGTGTTTTGGATTTGTGACTAAAACAGCTGTGATAACACAGCTGTGTTTTGGCTGTTGCTGAGCAGTGCTTGCACAGCATCAACACTTTCTCTTTTTCCCACTCAGCCCCCCCAGCAAGTAGGTTGGGGGTACGCAAGAATTTGGAGGGAACACAGGACAGCTGACCCAAACTGACCAACGGGATATTGTATGCCATATAACATCATGCTCAGCAATAAAAATTGAGGGGAGAGGGATTTTTGGGAAGGTAGGCATTGCTCAGAGACTGGCTGGGCATCAATCTGCTTGTGGGAGGTGATGAGTGGTTGTCTTTGTATCACTTCTCGCCCTCTCCTCCCCACCCCCCTTACTAAACTAGCTTTATCTCAACCTATGAGTTGTCTCACTTTTGTTCTCCCCATCCTGCTGGGGTTGGGGGGGGGGAGTGAGTGAGATACTGTATGGTGCTTAGCTGTGGGCAGGGGTCAATGTGCCACAAAGTGAGAAAAGTAAACCCCCAGTCTCTCTGCTGTACGCACAGTCAGGCTTCCACACAGCTACAGCAGGTTCCCATGCTCAAATGTGTGCACATACATGCATCCCAGCATCTGGTCTAATCCACTCACTGCATCACCCCACTGTTTAGCCCAGGACAACACTGGTGCTATGAATTGTCAAGGCATGCATCCCAGCCAGGTGAATCTGAACCACACCTGAACCAGCGCCGAGAGGAAGTGGCATGTGACACTGGCTGGAGACTTCCTTCTACAGGGTACAGAGGCACCCATCTACTGACCTTACTTGCTACCTCCCGTGATCGGTTGTTTGCAGGGAGGTTGGACTGGGGCTGTTGCAGAGAGCACTAAGGCATGTCTGGACTTTGCCCTGTTACCCCTGGCCTGCTCATCCATGTGTGCACCAATGATACTGTCAAGGGAGACCTTAACAAACCAAGAGTGGCTACAGGGCACTGAGGCCCAGGTGCTGTCATCCTTGGTCCCGCCAGTGGAGAGGAAAGGCTTGGGTGGGAGGGCACCCAACCTACGGGTTAACACCTGACTGCACAGCCAGTGTTACAGACAGAGCTTTGGCTTTTATGACCATGGGCCCCCTCTTTGAGAAATGGGGAGTGCTGGGGAGACACAGGATGCCACACAGGAGTGGGGCAAGAGCATGTTTTCCAACAGGCTTTCCAGCCCAGCTAGGAGGGCCTGAGCCTAGGCTCATCAGGGGATGGTGACCAAAGCCTGAAGAGAAGGGGAGGCACACGGAGCAGGAGGGAAGTGCCTGGTGAAACGGGTGCGCGCACTTTTGTTGGAGAGCTGCAAGGGGGGCAAACCAGGAGCTGGGGTTGGCCACAGCACAGGAAATGCCCTCAGTGGCCAGGGTGCACTCCACAGCACTCCCACTGAATAGGGAAGGCAGAGTAGGTGGGCTGATAAGAGGGTCCACTGACTTTCCCAGGCAAGGCAAGGTAATGAATTGGGTCGTGGTCCATCCAGAGAGTTCAGTCAGGAAAAGAAGGCGATGGAGTCAGCGTGTCAGGGCCCGCAGTGCATCCCTCTTCTAGGAGTTTAGTCGGCTAAGTTAGCGTTTAGGTGGCCGAGTCCAAGTTCAGCTCCTTTGCTGATAAGAGCTGTTGGGAAGAAAGCTAGGAGCAAGGGCCTATCCCTCCTTTGCCTTGGGAACTGCTTTTAAGCAGAGGCCTTGCTGCTGGCCCCTGCCTGTGCTCCATCGCAGCTGTGTGGCAGCTCTGTCTATGGCTGATCTTGTATCTGCACGGTCTGGACCTTGATCCAGACCCACTGGTTCAGCTTCCTGGCTGACCTTGGATCTGCCTCATCACTATGGACTTGCTGGGGCATTGCTGGGCTGCATGACACCCACTGTCTTTGGCCCTCATCCTGACCTGGACTTGCTGTTCTGCATCCTGGCTCCTTCTTGGCGAGGCCACTGGTTGTGCCTGCCTCGTCACTGCGTCCCACTCCTGACTAGCCTTCCATGGTGGAGCAGCTAGCCCTCACTGCTCTGTGACACAGAGGCAGGACTGCCGACAAGGCTGCAATGTAGGTCCAAGGTCCACCCAGATGTGAGAGAGACATGTGGCAAGATTACAGCCCTGGACTTGAGGAAAGCAGGCTTTGGCTTGTTGAGGGAATCTGGCAGGCCGTATCCCATGGGAGTCGCCCCAGAGGGCAAAGGAGTCCAGGAGAGCTGGTCAGTCTTCAAATACAACCTCCTCAAAGCACGAGGAGGGTCCATCCGATGTGTGGGAAGTCTGCCAGCCCTGGCAGAAGGCCAGCATGGATGAACAGAAAACTCCTGACTGAGGCTGACATGCAAAGGAAGTGCACAGAAGGCGGAAGTGGGCCCGGGCTGCTCTGGAGGAATAGAGCCATTGCCTGAGTATGGTGGGGTGGAATCTGGAAAGCCCAAAGCTCAGCTGGAGTTGAAACTAGTGAGGAACGTGGAAAGCAACACGAAGGACTTCTCTGAATACACTGGCGGTAGAAGGGAGCCTAAGAAAAGGTGGACTCTCTGCCAAATGAGGCAGGGGACCTGGTGACAAAGGATACACACGGTGCCTTCCTTGCCTTGGCATTTGCTTGCGTAAGGTCTGCTCTGAGGCCCTAGGTCCCTGAGCTTAGTGGCGAAATCTGGCAATGATGTGGAGCGTTACCCACAGTAGAGCAAGGCTATGTTGGGGACCAAAAGGCAAGCTGGACATACGCAAGTCCGTGGGTCCACCTGAAATGCGGCCAAAGGTGCTGAGGGAGCTGACCAAAGTCACGGCAAAGCTGCTCTCATCTTTGAGAGGTCATAGTGAGCAGGGCAGGTTCCTGATGATTTGAAGAGGCATATGGCACACACCCCTTGGCCAACTGCCCCGAAAGGCAAGAAAGAGCCCCCAGGGAACTACAGGCTCGTCAGCCTAATCCCTGCCCCTGGGAAGATCACAGAGCAAATCCTCACAAAAACTACTTCCAGTTGTATGAAGGACAAGAAACTGACTGGGAAAAGACAGCATAGATCTACCAAGGGCAAATTATGCCCAACCAACCTGATAGCTTTCTACAGTGAGTCTACTATTCACTTGAATGAGCGGAGAGCGGTGAGTGTTGTTCACCTGGACTTAAGCAAGCTCTTTGCCACAGTTTCCCATAGTAACCTTGTAGACAAACGGTTGAGGTATGGTTTGGGTAAGTGGAAGATAAGGTGAGTGAATAACTGGCTGGACTGCTGGGCTTACAGGGTTGTGATCAGCTGTTCAAACTTACTGGCAGTGAGTTTACTATTTGCGTTTCTTGGGCATTGATACTGGGGCCAATACTGTTTAATGCCTTTTTTTTTAAAAGACCGTGGGTCAAGAGACATGGTCATGCCCTGCCACAGGCTCCTTCTGCTCTCCTTTCAACCTGTCTCAAACTCCTCCCCATCAGTCTCTGTCACTCAGAAATCTACTCTGCATGCTTTCAGAGGCTGTTTGAGGCTATCTGCTTGTTTCTTCACTGCCCTAACAGTACTCTGCCTGCAGTGGGGTTCTTCTAGTCTCTCTCCTACTTTTTTGGCCCTCCAGTGGTACTGTAGGTTCTCCTTGGACTCTTTTAACATCTCTGCTTCTTTCTTGGTCTCTGTGAGGCTACTTTCTACTCTCTCAGCATTCTTTCAGTCTTTCTGCTATATTTTTTCACCTCTCCAAGGCTACCATATGCTCTCTGGGTCTCTTTCTTGCCTACTTTTTTCCACCTTTCTGAGGCTAGTCTTTGTTATCCTTCACATTTGCAAGCTTTATGCTATTTTCTTACCTTCTCTGAGACTAATCTGTCTTCTCTGAGGTTCTTTCATGCTCTCTTCTAGTCTCTTAGGCTCTGCAAGGCTTCTCTGTTCTCTGAGACTCTCTCAAACTCTCCACTTCCTCCCTAGCTTCTCCAAAGCTGCTATGGCTGCCTTTCAGGCTTTCAGTCTGTTCCTTCCTCTGACTGAGGTGACTTTGGAGCACTTTCAGTCTTTCTGCCCCCGCCCTTCTGAAGTTAAACTGGGTTTTCTGAGGCTGTTTCAGTTTCTCTTCAAGGTTTGTGGCATCTCAGCAGCAACTCTTCTTTCTCCTGGGACTTTTTCAGCCTCCTTGCTTGTTTCTTCCCTTCTCCAAGGCTATTCTCTGTTGCTCTTCTAGCCTCTCTCCTTTCTTAGCAGCTGCAGGCATACTCTTCTAGTGCTCTTTCAGAATCTCTGCTACTTTCTTGTTATTGGCAAGGTCTCTGGTGTGTTCACCATGGTTCTTTCAGGCTTTCTACTAGTTTCTTTGCCTCTTTGAGGCTACTCTCTGTTCTCTGAGTCTTTTACAGATTTTGGCTAATTTTCCCTTCTTTGACGCTACTCTTTGGGGCACTTTCAAGCTTTCTGCCTTTTTTTTTTTTTGTCTTCTCTGAGGGCGCCCTTGGTACTACTGGGTACTCTGGAGCTCCTTTAATATCTGTAATGCTTTCTTGTTATCACTGAGCCTCTTCGGTATTCTCTGGGGGAGGTCCTTTGCCTTGTCTATTTCTTTCTCAGCCTCTCTGACACTGCTACATTTTGTTTCCTTGGGCACTTACAGTCTTTCTTCCCTTCCTTGAGGCTACTTTATGTTCTCTGAATCACTTTCAGACTCTCTGTTGCTTTGTTGGCTTGTGCTTGGCTCCACTGTTTCATCTGGGGATCTTTCAGACCATCTTCTACTTTTCTGGCATTTGGAGGGCTATTCTGTGATCTTTCTCTATCTCAGTGTTTAATCTTTTTTCACAGTGTTTCTGAGACTTGTCAGTGTCCTCTGGATGTCTTTCAAGCTCTCTAGTACTTTGTCCTCTCTTCAACTATTCTGTATTCTCTGGGACACTTGCAAACTCTTTTCTGTATTACCAGGCTCTCAAAAACAATTTGCTGTTCTTTGGAGATCTTTCACGCCTATTTCTGTTTTATTAGAGTATTGTTTTGAAGGAGGATGAGAAAGGATGTGTGTGTAGGATCTTGTCAGAGATGCAACAGCTTCAAGAGCTCTGGACTTCAACTGCAGTGGAGTTGGAATAGATCTCTGAGAGTCACCTTTTGGAATTTTTTTTGTCCCCTTTTGGGTTTGGTGGTAGGAGTTAGGAGAGAAATGAGCTCAAAGAGGCACCTTTTAAAAAATCCTTTATTTTTATATTATCCTAGTAAAAATCTTTTATATAAAGGCAAAAGTAGGTATTGCATAGAAGAAACACTGGTGTGAACATCACCTGGTGGGAATGGCATGTTGTTTCTCAGTGTCTACTATCTAATGCACAACAGATGGCTAGCTCATAGGCAAACATCTCCAGGTTTCCCCATGCCAGCTACAGGATGAAGCTGCTCAACTCTATGGAAAGAAGTTAACATCAGAATTATGTGTGCCCTATTCCACGCTGCTCCCAAGAACCATCTGCTGGGAAAACACCCTTTTCCTCTGTGCCTTTTCTATGCTTAACCAATACATTGACCAAGATAATGAGGATCAGTTTGGCTGCCCTCTGCTTGCACCCTTCCTGTGTGTGGGTTTGTATTTCATGCATACAAATGGGGGGTGGACACAGGATAGGAGTGTTGGCCTAACATGACCATAGTCCAGGAACTCAATGCATGACATATACAAGGCATCTTCTGTCATCTTGGAGACATTTATGCCATTGTTTTTATCATCTCACATGCTACTTATCTATGGGCACTTCTTTTGAGTGCCCTCCACCTGGGCTTCCTATAACTAACAGCCTTGGTACTACCAGGAGGGAACAGAATTCACTGCTATCATGTCAACAGCATTCAAGTAGAGGTTCTTCAAACAGTTCTCCTGTTATGTCTCTGCTTAACTTCTGCTGCAGCTTCCAAGCATGAAGCACAGTGAGACAGCGGGTATGCTACAGTCTGAAGGAACACTCAGAGAAACAGCACTCTCACACACTTAACTGTGCTTTCATGAATTAGAGATACAGAGAGGTATGCATTTATACAAATCAATATTTGTGTATATTAAAGATACTTTTACTCAGTATCAGTTTTTATTTAAAAACATGCTAAAAACTTATAGTTAGATAATCAGAGTGACATTTGGGGAAAACACACAGACAGCCACCCACCAGCATAAGCAAAAAAAGTGCATACATACATGAGCCAAAGCTCCCTTTGACCAGTTTACAGGACAGTTAGTGCCTTCTCTGACAAACTAGCTGATGCAGCCTCACACTTTCCAGGGCTGTTTTTTGTTGCCTGGAAAATGGCATTACTTTTCTGCTCCTTTCAGGATGTCTGTCATCACCTCCCACATCAGAGAGTTAGCTAGAGACACAAATAAGCCCTGCTTTTGACTCCCTTCCTGTAGGTGGCTTCATACAGACGAATACATGAAGCTTGTGTAACTATCTATCTCACTTAATACTGTGCTTAAAATGCCAAAAGTAGTCATTAAAAAAAGATTTCAGGATCTATGCTGCTAGATCATGAAATGGAATGAAGCATTCTAGAAAAATAAGTTTGGATGGAAGGCAAAGTAGCTGAGTTTGCAACTACACATTTCATCTCTGAGTGACTCATAAACATTTTTTATTTCCTTATTACTTTCACTAATATATTTTACCATTTTTTTGTACAAAAACTGACTGCAGATTAAAATTTAAGATGCGGCAGGTACCACCGTGCGACCCAAAAGGACAGAGATGATGCTCCTCCTTAGCCCTGCACGCTGCTCTTTTTGAACGCCAGAGAAAGCTAGAGAAAGCTAAGCACCTCTGCCCAAAGGGAGAATGCAGCAGAGCCATCAGATGAAAATCGTTCTGTCTTGTCTTGTAAAAATGGGAACGCATCTTAGCAACTTTGGATACAGTCTTACGTGTAGCAGCAAGTACACTGGGCATCAGAGCCCCTTCTTCATCATGGAACATCCATCTCCAGTGGGGCTCAGATGCTCCTGGTCCCAATTTTTGTTAGAAATGGAAGTAAAACTGGATTCAATTTCTGTGCTTTCCCTCTGCTTCTTCCCTGACTCTTTCAAAGGAAATTCAAGTGAAATAGCTGAACCCATATGGCATTGTTTGCTTCAGTGAGAAACAAGAGCCCTGTGAAACTTTGGGCATTGTGCTCATATGGGCAAGGGCCATGCTCTATGAATAGGAACCTCCTTCTTCACTGCAACACCCAAATTCATCTCTATCTCCCACACATTCACACTCTTTCCTGTCACACTGATTTCATAGGAACTCAAAAAAGTGACACATAGGCCACACAAAACACTGTTGCTGCCAGAGGTACAGATGCATGCAGAACCTACTAGGAAGATAAATGGGACTAAAAACTCCCAGATATGAAGTGGCTCAACAGCTATTTCAGCCCAAAAGGAAAAGATAGGCTGAATGATACAATGAAAATGATATCTTTTAAGAGTTTAAAGTATAAATATTCAGACTGGACATTAAGAGAAACTTGTTTACCAGAGGAGTAGTTTGACATGGCATGGCTCTGAAAGGCACAAAATCTCCACCCTCAACAGTTTCTGAAACTCAGCCCAATAATGTCACAGTAAACGCCATCTCCCATAGATGACAGTACCCCTTTGAGAGTGACATTGGATGAGGTAACCTTTGAAGGTCACTTCTGACTGCTGCTAATACAAAAAGCAGTGTTTCTTTCATGGCTGAGTCGAGCCCTGACTGCAGTTAAATCAGAATATCCTCCAATGTCTGAGCCTTTCCTTCTTCCTTCACAAAACAGCAAAAATCTGGAACAAAGGGTAAATGGGGGCTGCTTGCAATGAAGCAGCATTCAAACTAGATAAATACATGTTCAAGTTTTCTAACAGGAATGTTGGTAAAAATATGCATTGCAGTGAACTCTGAACTACCCCATTGGATGGACCTGGCAATCCGTCAGCAAGAACCAATCCTGTACTGAAGGTGTGACAACACATACTGTCTCTGAGTGCTGTTCTGGAAATTGCCCCCTTCCTGAATCATCTGGTGACCTTTAATCAAACCACCTTTTCCAGCTCAGGGAGACAGCTGTCATCTGTCTGAGGAAACCCCTTCAATGAAGGGCATGGGATTACAATGTTGCCATCAAATCACCATTCCCTTCCCTCATATCCAGCAGCATGCCATGCCTTGGGCAAACTTTTTGAAACAGACAACACAATCTGTGAAGTCTGCTGCCAACTGGCCAGTAGGTCAGACTGTAATCTCTCTCCTTCGTGCCAGGGAGCAGTAACTTGCTTAGTCAGTACTTTTGGCTTTCAAAGTAGCATGACATCAAAGCAGCCAGACACTGCTTTGGGTGAGTAAAGGCATTGGAACTTTGCCTCACAGGAGCAGGAAGCTCACCATCTGGTCCAATGGGAGGGCATTGCATTCCATCTGAGGAAAGAGCCTGTGATTTGAAAGGAACCACCTTTGTTACAGTAAGGGCATCAAGGCCCTGATAAAGATAGACGATGCCTCCCCACGGACTTGAGAAAAGTTATGTCTTTATTTGCCCGCACCAACTGTCAACTTTGAAAAACACGTCCTCTGGAGATCGCACAGTGGTTCCCAAATTAATGTACAATAAATGTGTAAAACCAAAACCAGTAAGAAGTTATAAGTCAGGCAACTAAATTCTAAGCTATATCCATCATAATAATAATCATCATCATTATCATAATAAAAAAGTATACACCGTAAGATACAAGAAGCTGCAAAGCAAAGCAGCTCCAATTCCTAGGACTCTCAGTTAGAGTGGCTTTTCTGAGTCTTCCAGTAAATTGGATATGAGGGTTGAAAACTTAATGGAAGACTTTCAAGAATTCTCCCTTGAAGTTGAACACACATAATTTTTGCACATATAGCATGGATTAGTAGAGCAAAACATTTTCTTAAGTTAAGAAACATTCTTAGAGCAGATCTATGATTTCGTGTAGAAAATCCATTTGTTTGGGGGGTTGCCCCCTTCTTTGGCAAATAAATGGCAAATGTGAAACAGAAAAAAAAATGAGTCAAATAACAACTTGTGATAATAACTGCACAAGTAACAACAAAGTAGATCGGTCAATGGGACGGATTCCCTCAGCAGGGCTAGGCTTGATACTCTTTGCGGTCATTCCTTTTGCTTATTTTTATGATGAGACAGAAGGGTTGATGTGGTAATGTTTCGGAGGCTTTAGGCATCATATTTTTTGCCAGTCCTGTGAATCTGCTGGAAGAGTGTCATGGAGAAGGCCATGCCAAGAATCTGAAGGAAAACAAACAATAAGGGCTTCAGTACAGGGAGGCTGCCAAAACTGCACTGCTGACCTGTGTTCATGGTCCAGCTGTAGTTTTAAAAGTCATTCTACACTAGCCATATTTCTCAAGCTTCAACACTGATGAATAAACTTGGATGTATGTTGTTCAGGCACACAGTGATGTCCGGAGATGTATCTGTCAGAGCACAGATGGAGGCAAAAAGCTCTCAGGGCTCTTTGTCATACGTGCAACAATTTTTCAGGATCAATACCTACGAGTCACTCTTCCTTTTTATCCAACAGCTTGTGCTTGCTTAGCCAGATAACTGTGACTGATCAGATCAGTCACATCAGGTTCAGGTATTCTCCCTCAAAGGTACAGTAGTGATACAGGAACCCCAAAATCTTAACGGATTATGATGATACTTCTGCATTTCTTTTTTAAAACACGTTAACCTACTCAGTTCAATGGGCATGATTTGACTCATTTTGGCAATTTCTAGAACTTGCTTCCAAAATTTACAAAAACAGGTCCCTAAGGGACAGCGTAACAAATGTCTAAACATGGGAACTCCAAAGCGGTGCTCTAAAGTCAAAATCCCACTGTAGCATGTCTTCTTTGTGGGACTGACTACTGACCTGCTTCCTTTCTGAGTAGATGACTTTAAATGAACTCATAAAACAAATCTGACATTTTTGAAATCATGATCAAACTCAAAGCAGTTGAGCACCACTTTTCACACAGCAGAATCAAGAATGTTGACAGCAAATCAAAGCCATGTTGACAAACATCATGCCAGTATTACCTGCATTATAAGGATGCACATCCCAATTGAACCAAGGACATGCTTATTCTCATCGAACCAGGTCATAACTCTCTCATAACATCCCTGAAATGATGAAAGATGAAAATTGAAATCCCAAGGTCACATTTTCTTTTACGTGCATTCCCTCTATTTTCTTCCTTCCCATGCCTCCCTAAGCCTTGACCTGGGCAAAGTGAGCCTTACTGTTTTCCACACTAATTCGGTGGAGTTCCGTCCACAGTCTTGGGAGTTTTCAGTACAACATCGGTCTGGAACAGTGTTTTCTCCCAGCACTGGGTACCAATCCGTAAAGTCATTCACACCACAGCATTTCATCTACGGCAAAAGTAAAGGATTAATAAATTAACTTAACTAGCACAATTTGTGAATCAGGCACCACCACAAACTTTTACTTCCACTAAACCACTGTATATTTTTACAAGGGCTGCCACAACACTTTTTATTTTTAAAGTGCTTTGTGCTCAGTGATCACTAAAATCAAATACTTAACAACATTAAAAAAAACCCAAAGAAAAGAAAAGGTTCCATGCCCAAGGTTATGTTTGTCTTCTTGTCACAGAGACATAGCCGAAACACCAAAACATAAGGTAATCTGCCCCAAAACTGCTGAACGGTAAAAGCCTAGCTGCCAAAGCTGCAATTCTACCTATGCAGGTTTTGCTGCTTCTCCTCTGTTTCAGATCATCTCTGTGCCTGTGACAGGCACAGAGAATCACAGAGAGAGGTAAGCATCTTTCACCTTACAGAGTACACTTTGATCCTGGATTTCACACTACTCCCTGGATGTTCAAGAGTGCAAAATCAGAAACCAAAGCCTGCATTACCCATCTTTTAGACTTGGCATGGATGCCACAGTTAAGACTGCAGCAGCCTTTATGGCCAAATTGTTATTTTTTTCTATTGAGAAAATACGTTACCTCTGCTTGAATGATATTCCATGCATTTTTCAGTCCAACGTTATTTTCTGAATTGTATAGCTTCATACCTTCCTTCAAATCCTTCTTTGCACTCTCACTGACCTGCATCGTGTAAAAAATACAGAAAGTCAATGCACTGCTGTTTAGAGGAAAGGACGAAACGGTACAGACTTGCATATAGAATGTCTCTCTCTTACCTTCTCTCACCACAAACTTAACATGGGTGGAAAAGCTCCATCATAGCTTCAAGACTCTCACAAGTCAGTGGGAGCTTTCAGCACCTGCCAAGGCCTAGTCTCTCCCTCAGATTGCAAAATACTGGATTAATTCTCATGAGATAGGAGACCAAACAGCTTCCCCTCTACTAAGAGTCCATCATACAGTCACCATCTGATCCAAACTAACTGAAGAGCGATCAGCAGAAATCTGCTGAGCTTACTTTAACTTTGCCAGAGACAGCTGTTGGCAATACCCCACAGCAGCCTATGGCCTACTTTACTGTAACCTATGGCCTACTTTAATTTGCTAATATCATAAAACCAGAGTCCCAACCTCCCAACCTTAACATAGTTATCCCTTGCACAGGTTCAGGCAGGCTATAATAAATGGCCAATACAAAATCATTGAAAAAGGGCATTATTATTGTTCTCCTTGTAGGGACAAGCTTGTAGGATTTATGATTTTCAAATGTGCTCTTGTTTCTTTAGAGGAGAAAGTTGGAATGCTTAATGGGAGATCTGAGATGTCCCATTTCTTGTATAAGTTTCAGTCCGAGCATGGAGTCCTGGATGCAGGTGGGAATGTACCTTGGCTCTGACAGCAGTGAGCTGGCAGCAGAGAAAGGATTAACCTATGAGTCCTGGCATAAAGGTCAACTATATTAGAAGATCTGTTTCATCCCTCTTTGACATCCCATTCAAAATCAGAAGTTCACACCAGCTCCCTGAAAGTCGCAGGCATCATAATGATAACCTGGGAAGAGATACAAATCTGGTAGGAGCTCAGTTTTAAAATCAGTCTGGGCATGCTCAGGCTGTAAGGCTCTGTCCTGTGTTTAGCAGAGTTCTCCAGTTCCACAAGGATTTTTCCAGTCTTACCTATCTGACAGGCCAACCAGTTGTGCCTACTTCACTTAGTCTTTACTAGATAGCAGATTCCTACAGATGGGCTGTAGGATGAGAAGCTGCCTCTTGATCCGCTCTGCACCCTTGTCAAACTCTCTGGGCCTGCCCAGTCAAATGAGACAGCTGGTGGCATCTGGAATAACCTGTGAATATCCCAGGCCTCTCTCCTCCAGTCCTGTTCATGGGTTGGCGCTAAGAAGCTAACCAGGTCTTAAGTAGGACCTCACACAACCCAGGTCCAGAAGATGATCACCTTCTTGCTGAGACATCAGACAGCTATGTTGAAAGCTATCTTAGCTTTTAGGAGAAGACTAAAAGGGAGGCCCTGGACCATGGTTTTATTTCAGGGAGGAAACTGTAAAGCTCAGCGGATTCTTCTCTCCTGTTTGCCCTCCTCATCACTTCCTCCTCCCCCTGCAGAAGCAGCTTACAGAAAACAGCCAAGATCTCAAGGTTAAAACTTCACCAAAGTGAAGAGCAAGGAGAACCCACATAGCTCCATCAAACAAAAGCAAACTGAACCTGGTTTAAATGCTAGTACAGATAATTAACCTATATGGCATATTTGCTTACCTTGTCCATATAAACAAAGAACAAAATGAGTAATATCAGCTCTGCCAGAAGAATTATCAGCAAAACGATGAAAAACTAGAACAAAGAAAAAACAGACAGTGTATACACACTTGACAACTAGACCGCAAACCTGGAGCTGCTAGAAACTCTGAAGACTATAGGCCTTGTCCTCTAAACCTTTCCTCTACTGCCAAAAACACACAAGTTTTATTTCAAACTATTCAGCTGTATTGATACTATATTGCCACTAAAGCTCCTGTAGGTCTCACCATCAATGAGGAAGCTCACTGTCTAGCATTCTCTAAATCTTAGGTTTTGCCCTACTACTAGTTTGCAAGTTTCAGCAATGCTTTTGTCTTGCTTTTTTTGACTGCTGTCAGAGCACACACCCCTTATAGTCTCTGTCCTTCATACAGACTACAGAACAGATGCTAAACCCATTACCACAAAGATCAATGTGATGTGCCTCAGGAGTGATTCCCTAGCAGGTGGGCTTTTAACCACATCTGACTTCCTCTTAGAATAGTCTTTATATTACTCAGCACTTCTATTCCCAACTCTCTGTAGCTGAAATCTCTCTCTGCAGGGGCATCCTAAGTGTGAGCTCCAGTAGTTTCTCACTACTTTTCATGCCCACTAGTTGCCTTTATGTACTAGTGGACTGCCACATAGGCATGGCATCCCCCACACAGACACTGGGGGAGATGTCGTATGTAGTGCAGCAAGCTCTCCGATTGGAAACTCATGATAGTCATGATAGTATAAAAAGACTTTTGCAGAACCTTGTAAGAATATAAACACTCTTAAAAAACCCCCCAAAATTCATCTGGTATTGCAGTTTGTGTGGATGAACAACATAGACCTCATTACTATTCTCTGTTTGCTTTCCTAGCTGTACAACATACAAAACCAAGCAGCAGATAGCAAAAAACAGGTGCACATTTGTCCTCCAGTTTAATTCTCTGAGGTGGTCTAAGGAATGCTGCCCAGCTGTTCCCCAACAGCATGTAAGGGAGACTTTTACACAAGGAAAACTCACATGCTCCTTAATGTCATAGCACCTGTGATTCATAAGCTGTGACTGAATTGGAAGCTGTCTGCTTTGAAAGCCCTCCTCTCACCTTCTGCCACAATACCTCTCTCCTTGGGGTGGGGAGAAGCATGATGAAATCTCCTGGGTTTATGCAAGAGGAGTGACCCACACTGTGTTTTCTGAGAGGGGTTCCCAACCTTTGTGCTTCAGTACTGGACAAAGACTGCCAAGGATCAGATTATTTTTTTCTATTGTTAAGGCCTGGCAGAGACCTTGACTTCTTAACTTTGGGTCAGATGGTTTCCACCAACCTCTGACAAAAGCCTTAGATAAGGGCAAAATAGAAAATAGCCATGAGAGGCTTTGAGTGGCATCCAAAAGCAGCTGTGCTTAAGATTTTTCAGTCAATTTCAGTCAATGTCTAACAGACATTTCCAGAAGGGCTATCCAGGTCCTACAGTTCGTGTTTAACCATTAAGTAACTGATAGTAATTTGCTTTGCTATCTAATACATTAGGGCACACAGTAACAAGGATACATTTGCTAATACACCAATGATATCACTGTGACCAAAGCTGTGGGATGTCATACTGCAAGCATACAGAAGATTGAAAGCCAAGGGCAATGTTACAGTGATCCACAAGACTATTTTGCACTGCTCATTTAAATAAAATAATAACAAAGCAACAGTCACTGGTCTTAGTGAAAAGAAGTATTAATGTCTTACACTCAACAGGAGGCACTTGTTTTCCTTGATAGCACCTAGGCAGCCCAGAAAGCCGGTCACCATGACGACTGTGCCAATGGCAATGACGAGGTTGGCAGCTGAGAGTGATGGAAAGCTAGGAGAAAATGTGGCGAAGTTTCCTTGCGACACTGACAGCCAGATACCCACACCCAGCAGCCCACAGCCACATAACTGCAAAGAGATAAACAAAAGAAAGGTTTCACCATTAAAATAAATGGCACTGGCTCCTTCCTCCCCACTCTAAAAGGAAAGAATTTCTCAAGCAAATTCTCAGGTAAGCGTTCTGCAGTAATGCTCTCACTGGCTTGGTGCTGAAACAAAGTGAAACTAAATGTTCTTACCTAGACTTGGTCATGTCACCTATACTTATAAATCTATTCAAAAGCCACTGGATGGCAGAATTCTCTTTTTAAAGACTCAGCACATGAAACCAGGGCTACCCATTGATCTCCTAACAGCACAACCCAATGCAATTTTTCTGTAGGAAGATAAAAGACATTATTTGAAAGAATGCTTCATTGCACTTATTTCTGCAGTCATCTACAATGTCTCAGAGTATCCAGCCCCATACTTCCTCATCCTAGGGCAGGCAAGGAAGTTCTGGAGATAATTACAATCAATAGTATCATTTCAATAAATATTTTTCATAAAATACCCAGTTCCAGTAGCCAGGTTGGGTTTTAGTATGAGCCCTCATAGCTTTCCTGTTGTTTGCCAGTGTTCAATGTCACAAAAATCAGATTTCTAGGTTTATTATCTACAGGAAGCTCAACTTCTACTACTCTCTGTCAGTAAGAGAACCTGAAGGAAATGCAAAGCTGCTAATAAAACATAAAATTAACTTCACTTTTCTTCTCACTCTTTACAATACCATATCTGGTTAAGGAAGTAAGGTTTCCCACCATAAGTCATGGGGCAGGTCTTCAGAACAATGGTCAACTGTTGCACTATGCAGGGCCTAAAAACTGGCCATCTTTAGTACTTGCTCAAAATGGCTGTTATACAACTCCCCATCTGATCTGTGATCACTGTGCAGTGAAATCAGAAGTAGGAGTTAGTTGCACTTTCATTAAATCTGTGAGCTGCTAATCAGTACAATTACAGTTTCCTGCCAAATCTAGCCTTTGCCAAGGTCAGAGGTGGAGTTCACGTCACCTTCACTGGGAGGGGGATCAGACTACGCCCCCCCGCTTCCCCCCCCCAACTCAGAGTGTTTTGGTCCAATTTACTTGGACCACTGCACAGGAAAAACAAACCAGCACCTAATCATTACTCACAGTGATATCCCAAAGCTGCTGGTGCTCACCTGTCAGCACTGAGGAACAAGAGGGACAAAAGTTCCTGCCATCTAGCAGGTTCGCCACACTCAGCCCACCCCATTGTGCTTGCATGAACTTTCAACTTTTACTCAAACTGGAAACTCAAGGTCAGAGCACAGTATCTCCACTAAAATAGGGTTCAGTTCTGCCTTGTGATGACCACTAATCTGGTATGATGAAGAGCTACAGACCTAACTTTTTGGGCAAATATCCCCACTTCTGTCTCAGGCAGTTTTACCAGCAGGGCAGATAGTTCAGGTTACAACTGGCTCCTCTGGTTGTGCTGCTTCACAGAACATGAAACAAAAACTAGAATAGTATCTTCTTGCATTCATGTCACATTATCTATGAGTCAGGCTTAAGTTTTCATAATCATATGCATAGTTATTTTCTTTTACTTCCCCTGGGACCCTTCTGTCCCCTCTGAGCCCCCTTCCTAGTTTGCTTGAAGCTTTTGAAACTGCTTTGCATCAAGGGAGATTCACCAGTTTGGTGAAGGATTGTGACCAGGAGTAGGCCTTATGCAAGATGCTCACAGTCATTCCCATGGGAGGCAGAGTAAACCATCTCCCAATGTACCAAGTCCGCAAGAGCTAACATCATGCAAAGCATAAAAATATAGGGTTGTGTAGGCAGAGAAAGAGAATAAGAGATGGAGATTAACTATACGGCATTGGTTGTTATTTCCAGGCCCCCTGGCACCTAAGCATTAGCTTAGCAATCTGGAAAAAAACCACACAACTGTCTAAAGCTCACAAGCACATGTATTGGGTAACACAGAGGAAATTTTCAGCATTCTTGTAAGGAGGCTGGGAAGCACCTCTGCTTCCAAAACTCAACACACAATAACTCCACAGAGTGAGCTGGGGAGCTTTGCATCACTGGGTGTGGATAAATGTCACAACATCTCTTTCCTGTAACAGAGCTGGATGCAGCTGCAACATGAGTGTGTGTAGCAGGAAAAAGTCAAACAGCTATCATCCCTATGAAAAGACTGGTACAAAACATACACACATGCATGTGGCAGGAAAGGGCTACAGGACTTTCATCTCTTCCTCCAAGTCCATCCTCTCCAATTAATAGTTTTGAAGTGATTTCTCATTGCCTTTCATGGTATGTCAGCAAGGTCAATGTGAACTTGGAGTAGTAGAGAACTGTTGGGGGATGCAAAACAGAAGTCTACCGATCACATCCTGCTGCAGGACCCAGTGGACATCACCACAGGTTTAAACTGTCTGCAGTTCATGGAATCAGTCACCCTATTGCTCCTCCTTTAAATTTCATCTACTCTGTCCTTGAATTGCTGCAGTTTTGGTGCCTCAAGCCCTCTCAGGAATCCACTCTGTGGCTCAGCTGCTTCAACTGTTAGATAAGAACTGCAGGCAGTTGCTCAGGCTGAGAGCTTGATGGTTCAGGAGGTTAGAAGCAGCTCTCATCACACAACATTCATTTAAGGTTTTAAATGGCATTTCTAAGCTGCCAGGGCTGTACGTGGCCAATAGCTGATGGCACTTCAATCAATGACTTCATGACACTCCATGGATGAGACTGTAAATGTTTCCAAAGAAGTTTCTACCAAAGACTGAAATTGTTCAGTGTAACTTTCCTTCACAACCTGAATTCAGACTTTAAAGGTTAGTCACAAACGTGTTCCTTGAACTTTCATACTCTATTAGGCTCAGAAATCACAGCCCTAGCCCAAGTGTTTTGAAAGTGGGCAGTGAATTCTGGAATCATCAGGCCAAAAGAAAAAGATCAATGCAGATAAACAAGGTGGTGGTAAGAGCAAGATCAGGGCAAAAGGCTTACAGAGGAAGGGAAAGTAAAGGACAAAAAGGAGCACGCGTGATCAATACAAAGATCAGCCCATGAAGAGCTGCACCTCGGTATCCAACTCCAATGATGAGGATAGTAGCAAAAGAGATGGAAGAAAGAAGCCCTTACCAGCATCTCTTTACCATTTGAAAAAATACCAGCACAATCCTTGATAGAGATTGGGTCTAGAAAAGAAAGGTGGGTAGGAAATTAGTCCAGAAGGCTCATGTTTATGTTTATTTAGACAAAGTCAGAAGCAGCTAATTGCTTAGATGAGGGAAGGGAGAGCTACCTTCAAGTGTAGGAAATCAGGAAAGTGACAGGCCTGCTGGTGCTCCATGGGATGGACATGAAGACAGAAAAGGACCAAGAGCAGAAAGAGAATCAAAGCTGGAGAGCAGAAAAATGGACAGATGGCCTCTGTCCTTCTGACAGGGTCTCAGTTCAGGAGACCCTCTATATACACTTCCATACAGGATAGATCATTTCTTCACTTGCTTGTGGTAGCCACCCTAGTATTTTGGTAAACTCAGGGGCAAAACATTTTGCTTTTTGGCAGGAGACTGGTGACCTACTGCACCTTCACCTTTCCACAATGCCTCTAGCAGGGAAGAAGCATTTGACACTTGACGTGAAATGTTTGCAACAAAGGTCTTGTGGATTAGCAACACACCTGTGCTGTCCCCAGGCAGACCACTATGGAGATACAACTTGAATGCCAGACATCTGAACATGTTGGGAGAAGAGTCCTTTACAATGCAAAATGAAGTGGTATGTCAGCTGAGGCAGCAGACGTGTCCCCATTTGCTCTTTCTTCTTGCAATTCTAATGTCCTGCTGAAGACAACCATGGAATAACTCCTTTCCAACTGCTGCAGTGATTGGGTTAACATGCCAAAATGCACAATGTGATTACAGTTCCCTTCAGAACTTTCTGACAACACACATTAGTGCAGTACTGCAATTATACCACAGTATCTGCACTGATCACTCTCTCATCATGGCTGATTCCCAGGCCCACTGCACAAACTAAGGGAAGTTCTCCTTTTCACAGACTTTTTACCTCCCAAAGTAAGATTTCTCCATCCCTAAATTGCACTGAAAGTTCAGATTACATAAAAAAATCAGGTGACGGAGGGACTATTAAAGACCAAGGCTGATCTATGCAAACAGGATTATCTACACTGACTGAAGAGGGTAAATAGTCAGGAAGACTTGCAAGAGATTTGATAAAAGACATGACATCCTAAAAACTTCCACAAGGTGGCATCCCATACCAAATAGCACCAACAGTTTAAGTCAAATTTTATTTTTCTCCTCTCCAGAGGTCCTCAATTTTTGTGTTTTCTTCTCTGCTTTTATCTCTGTCATTCTACTGAGTAGCAGTACTGTTGATGCTAAAATTTATGCTTTAAACCTTAGGTCGCAGGCCAAATGCTTTTTTCGCTCATGCTTCTTAAAAAAATCCCAAATAATTCCACTGACTTGGGACTTAATTGCATACAACCATACCAACCAAAGCTAGCTAGAACTCTAGCAATAAAATAGCTTTCCCTGACACTTCATTCTCTACCAATCTCATTTTTTATACAACGTGAACACTGTAAAAATGCTCTCACAGCTATTTATTCTCAGAGGATCCACCTCTTTCTGTTTGGTACAACTGAATCCTGGAGGGTGAAAGCAGCAAAAATATATCAAGTCATCTTATTAATTCCTTTTTCACCATATAATTAAATAATATATGCTGCTTGGTATTTAATTGCATGAGACTGATGGCACTGACGTTCCTTCCCCAGGGAAATGGTTCAACAGCATAATAAATTTAACTGGATTTTTCTTCTCCAAAAATGTTGGCTCATTTCCCTCTCATGATTAGAAATTATCATCCTCCAGGCAACCATCAAATCTCTCCTTCCCCTGGTGTTTATGTCATGAAGGTAACTGCAGAACACTATCATAAAGTCAGTCATGTACACAAATACAAACTCTTACTTATAAGGTAATTTAGTCAAGCTATGGCACACATATTTTGAGCTTGAAAGCAAACAAAAGGAAGACCAATTTTCCTCACAGTTTCTCTCTCACTTTCCTATTGCACTATCAAAGCCTGAATTCTCTTCTCTCAACATCTATCTGTCATAATCACTGTGCCCAGAAAACATACAGCATTCTAGGAAACATTAAAAAGAGAACATTAAAAAGAGAAACATTAAAATGCTTCAAGAGAAATGAGAACTCCAGATAAACCCAGAGAGAGAGAAACCCAAAAGCAACTCTTTCCCTGACAAGTGCTATCATCAGAGTGGGAAAGGGGCTCTTTTATTTTATTCTGGATTTTTGAGCATTGTGTGAACTAATACAACAATACAAACTTTGACAATAGAGCATCATATCCAGATTTAGTTGCCTTAACTGAAAGAAGATATAGTAAGAGTTTACAAGACTTAGGGAAGGACAACACAGATGGTCAGAGGTATGCCAAGACTGACATATTGTACAGAAGGAGATTGTGCACAGGATTATCTAGCCTGGGAGGAATTATTAGACAGGATGTGAATGAAATATTCGCAACTCTAGAGGTCAGTATGAAAACCAAACAGCCTGTCTCTTTAATCTTTTCCAATAGGAACAAGGGGAAATTAGCAAGCATTATGTAGTATATTTTGTTTCACATAACTGAGAAGTAAATTGATAAATTATGCCATAGGTGATTACAAGAATCAAGTATTGTGGCCCCAATTGTCAGTAAGGGCTAGATAATTTTATTTATTGGTAACAGCATTTGTAGTTTGTTAGCATATACACAAATAATGACATTTCGTGCTTCTCAGAGTAAGATACCATGATTCTCAGAGTAAGATAATGCATGCAGAATCCAGCAAAACTACCAAGCAGCAAACAAGTTGGGTAAAGAAGGGGCAGGATATGCCATTCTGGTAAGGTTTATTAATAGAATAATATTGATAGACTTACCCTTGAAGTAAGTCATTGAACAGGTTCAGGAAACAGGAATCTGATAAGGAAGGTACTACCAAGAGGAAAAGGGATGAGGCCATACTTTTGTTGACTTTTGCCATCACTCCATCCCATGCACACAATGTATGATGGAAAAGCTGCACAAGTAGGTGCGTGAGAGAGAAAGAGTGGAGGGAAGATTTATTCTTGACATCAGTCTTTCTACTGCTGGTTAAACACCAGGGGAGCTCTTAACAGACTTGGAATAGAACAGAGACATATAGAAACCAAATACTGAGAGACAACCACTAGGGACAAAAAGAAGAAGCAAGTGTCTTAGTTTGCACCTCCACTTTGAATAACATGCCCTGGGCCATCTGTGGCCCAGTTACAGAGAACACAAAGCTCCCCACCTTCCTCTGTGCTGTGTTAAAACAGGCAATCTTGCTTGAAGCAAAGATGATACAATGAAAAATACATGGCACAGCTTAAATATGGCCCTCATAAAAATGGCCAAAAGCACAGGAGGTTTGGTACAAGGAATTACAAACAGCATGACTGCAAAAATAAGTATCAATGCTGGGAACTGATTTCAGGACAACTGCAGTGACAAAAAGACACTCTGAATTAGGCTTTGACAGGCCTCTGTTTAAACAATAAGTCAACAGGGAGATGACCTGCACCAAAACGACAAGTATGAAGAAGCCATGTAGACAAGCAGAATGCATCACCAAAGCCTTGCACAGAAAGGTTTTTCAGTGTCCAGGTGGCTCTTAAAACCTTCCCTTCTGTTGGGGTCGGCAACACTTTGGAAAATCTGCCAGTAATATTTTCCCTCCGTTTGGTAAGTCCTACAAGATAAAGGTTACCTATCTTAGCTCTTCTTTTCAAGATAGAGAGATTTTCCAGCATTTCTCCAAACTGACTCTCAGACCAGTCAGTGTGCAGAGGAGATGAGGCCCTTATGAAGCAGCACAGTCTTCTCACTTGGGTTGTTATTTGTTTGGTTTTTTTTTTTCATTTCTCCCTCTCCTTCATTTATGGCATCTTAATGAGCTCACGGGTCTCCTATGGAATCAAGAAGCAGCACATCTTGGAAAACAGTTAGAAAGGCTGTTCTTTCCCACCATGCAGGAATTTTTAAAGAAAACTTCTATGAGACATGAAGATGGACATCATCTTCTTTAGCAGCTGGAAACCTGATTCAAAGACTCTTCAGATCAGCAGGAAGAGTTCACATCTTCTGTGCACTTTTGATCTGGTGCTTCATTTGGAAGCAGTCTGGTGTGGAGATTCAAAACAGTAAGAGATACTGTTAAAAAAACCCACCACCCTGTCTTCCTGTCTCAACAGACAGAGCAGTCCCTGCTCTTGTTTCAATGCACATTAAGCTAAGTTTTGGAATTTGCTAACTTGATTGTCCAGAAAGATTATCACCACAAATAACAGGATTTTCAAACTATCACAATGCTTTAACTGCTCTGTTGAGGGCACAATATTAATCAAAGTGGGGGGTGACTTAAAGGGGAAAGGGGACTCAAGCTCAGCAGTAGAGCCATTCCATTCATTTACCATCACACAGAGGTGCTCATGTTTTGATTTTGCAGTATTCTTCCCTGAGTTACAGATCAGAATGATTGTCTGGAAGGAGGCAGGGATGGGAACTACATGATTTGTACCACTTCAACACAAAGATATACTTTCTGCAAATTAAGTTTTTGGATGCCACTTGCCATCTCTGGATTTGGGTGGTTCATCCATCTCTGGAAAGGGCTGGTGCTTAAAGGAGATTTTCAGGTAAACCCAGATAAATTTTCCTGCTCTGTCTTGATAATCCACAGGATTAGTCAAAACTGGGACTTAACAGCTGAAAATCCCAGAGAAAGTCTCTTGCAAAGCAAGATCATCTTCTAAATATGATCCAAAATATAGCAAGGACACCAAAATCTGAGAAGTTCTTCAGCCATAGATTAGAAAATGAGAATGGAGTATGGAAGTGGGTGAATATATGTGGGTGCCCATATTAGCAATAACCACCAGGGGGGACGGATGGTAACACAGTAGCCGAAGGCTGTCTGGAGCAGGGACCCAGACATCATGCTGGTATGCAAATATGACCATAAGTGAATCATCTTACTCCTTAAATAGTGGACCCAGGGCCCATTGAGCTCTCCTGCACAGCAGCAGGCTGCATGCCAGGATCTCCCCTTGAGTAGGGACACCTCTCAAGGTTACTCCTCGAGGTTGAGAGATACCTTGCTGCAACAGATCCTTGGTAAGTGACTAACAGCATGCTAAACTTTGAAGTCTTAGCTAAGTGATATAAAGGATTGATTGTGCATATATAATTCTTTAGACATAAACCATTGACCAAGTCTGGGACTAGGATTGGATCCAGCTGCACCTAGACTACTCTCTGAGGAGTTTAGCAAGCAAGGGGGTCCTTTCTGAATCTCATGACTCAACGGGAGGGTCTCCCTGACAGTTTTGTCTGACCCTGTCCTCTATGCAGTAAATAATCACGTGTATGTGCCATCGAATCTTTTTAAACCACCATTGCAGTTACCATTGAACCTTGTTAACTCACTGTTTTATATCAATAAAGTATACTTGTTGCTTCTGTCTTACGAGTGAAGTGCACTGTCACTCCATCTGCGACAGGTGGTCCTGAAAAACTGAAATGAGGTATCAGAGACTGTGATCTTCTGTGGGGCTAGCAGAGGGAGAGCTACCCTGAGGAGCATTAAATTCTGAAACTTTTACCAGTGTGCGTTTTTGGAATTTGTAAATTTGCAGCCAGAAGCCTTAAGGTTTGTCTTGGATGCTCTCACCTGGTCGCATTGGAGTCTTCAATAAGGGATGTGTTTTGCAAAAGGACGTTGTAAGAGCTGGGTTTGCTTGGTTTGTCAAGGACAGCTTAATCTCCTCTTTACGTAGTTGAAGGGCAGCTTAGGTAGTTTATGTTGCACATTAGGAGAAACTTTCACTGAGAAATTAGTACAGCACTGGAAAAAGTTACCAAGAAGGTGTCAAAATCTCCAGTCTTAGAGGTTTTCAATGCTTTGCTAGAGACAATTATGGGTGACCTGACCTAGCACTAGCAACAGTACCACTTTGGCATGACATGCAGAGATTCCTGCCAAGCAACAATTCTATGATTTTATAATTTCCTCAGCTACCATGTTCTTCCTAATTTGTGAAAAAACCAACAACCGTGCCATTTCTAATGAACACAACAAGTCTATTATCTTTGGAAGCCTTATGGGGAAAGGTCTCATGCCCATTCTGGGGAATCAGCACACTTGGGTGTCTCTCTCCAATGCCTGTACACCAGTGCGTGCAACACAGGGAACAAACAGGAGGAATTGTACATCTAAGTGCAGTTACAGGGCTATGACATCACTGTGATCATAGAGATAGTGGGATAACTCACATAACTGGAGTGTTGTAATGGATGGGTACAGGTTCTTTAGGAAGATCAGGCTGGGAAGACAAGGAGGGGATGTTGCACCTTATGTGAGAGAGCAGTGGAAATCAGAGCTCTGCCTTGGGATGGGTGAGGAGCCAGTCAAGAGTCATATTAGTCATATGAGTCCTATTAGTAGGCAGACCAATACAAGTGATGTAGCAGGTATCTGCTATAGACCTCCTTATGAGGAAGAAGAAGTAGATGAGGCCTTCTTCATACAACTGGAAGAAGCCTCATGTTCACAGGCCCTGGTCCTCATGAAGGATTTCAGCCACCACAATGTCTGCTGGAAGGACAACACAGCAGGGCACGAGCAAGCTAAGAGATTTCTGGAATGCACTGGTAACAATTTCCTGACACAGGCTATTGAGGAGTCAACAAGAAGAGGTGCTCTGTTGGACCTGCTGCTTACAAACAAGGAAGAACTAGTTGGGGATGTGAAAATCAGGGCAGCCTTGACTGTAGTGACCACGAGATAGTAGAATTCAGGATCCCATGAGGAGGGAGCAGGGCAAAAAGCAGGACCACAATCCTGGACTTCAGGAGAGCAGAGTTTAATCTCTCACAGATCTGACTAGTACAGGTTTCAATGATATACAAGATAAGAAGTGACAAGTGCCCCACCCCCAGCTTCCGGCAGAAGTTCCACCCCCCTACCAGCAGCCTCAGGGGCAACTTGCCCCTGAGGGGTCACTACCCTCTTTTGATCATGTGGTCTGTTGTGATTGGCTGGCAGGACTGGCAACCATTACAGGTTTATCCAAAAGTACATCAGACCCGGACAGCCCTTCCCCATACACACACAGAGAACGTTATTTTGGTTTGGTCACCATTTTGACAGGGCGCCACCATTATATGGCAGGGAGCTGCCATTTTGTTATGTCACTGCTCTGTGATTGGCTGATGGCCATTTCTTGACACCATCATACCCACGTGTCCTCAGGCAAGCCCTGTGACTGGGTACCCTCTTCCTTTGCACCAGAAAGTGCTCAGATACAAAAATATATACATTTATATACAATATATACATTTATATACAACATCTATAAATACATATGCATATATGCTATATATATTATATATAAAAGTAATACATATATATACAATATATAGACAACATATAAAATATGTAAAGGAGTGTGCAAATATGTATAAATATGTATTTTATGTATACACAGTGACACAATTTTATATATAACACTTCTACATATGTATATATAATTTTTTACATATAAAAATATAAGAAGTTATAGAAATTAAATATATATAGCCATAAAACCAGGTATAAAATGGATAAAACATTCTTTAATAAGAGCTAATGGAATTAATACTTAAAGTTTAAATATAAACAAAAGTAAAAGGCTGGGTTGGGGTCCCCCACTTTAGCAGACTGCAGTACAAGCCCTGACATGTCTGAGATGGGGGAAGACTTCAAGAAGGTAGAGGGGTGCCAAAAGCATGACAGGCATAGACAAGCTGAAACATGCCCAAAGGTTACAGAGCCCTCCTAGGAGGCCACCAAGGGGCCCCCAGCACAAAGCCTACCACATGCAAAGAGCCCAGTCCTTTAAGGGACTGAGAGGCCCCTGCATCTTCCCACAAAACACCAGCTTGAACTTTACCGTACAGCTGGGGAGGCCTCCAGAGCTCTCTGGGAAGTGGGAGCTGGGGCTGGTGGAAATACAGTAACCACACAGCTGGAATAACATCAGTGAAGATACCATCTTTGAAATAGCACTGCAGGGTAAAGCATGGCAGTATAATTTGCAGAAAGGCTATTATCTGTTATTCTCCATGTTGATGAAACATCTCATTAACCCCCAACAACAAAGCTTCACCTGTCTACTCTCCAGCAGTGAGCCTGGTCTATGACCCTGTCATAAGGAAAACAAAGCTCAAAATGGATGAAAAGCCCTGTACTTTTTCTACAAGTGGGGATCTGACGTATATTTTGGAGGCTTCTCCAGGTGTTGCTGCTAAGAAATTTTATTTTATGGCTGACATCATGGGAGAGTTTAACTTGCTCTACCTCTACATGGATCTTGTAGGGCACCAGCTTGTCAGGGAATTTGCAGTTCCTTTATTGCACTGTGTTCCAGCTGGTGGTAATAAGAAGATGATTGAGACATTGATGCATTATAAGCCACGTTACATGCCTGTAAACCACCAGTACATCTACGCAATCAGCACTGAAATAAAGACTGACCAGAACAAGCATGTCTCATTTTGCTTTGGGAAGGTGATTGTGAACCTGCCTCTTCAGCCCCAGAAGCCTCTGATATGTTAAGAAACCATGCCAAAATAGTAGTTGTAAAAAATTACAGGGACCCATCTTGTACATTAATTATTACAGAGCTCAGGCTGGCAATGGTCTTCCTGGTATTCAAGGCTTTCCTGTGGTGTATAGTGCAGGTGTTGGAAGTATATTCCATAGCCTGTTTAGAAGGACTTTTGAAAAGGAGTTTGGAAATCATTAAGCTACACGTTGAAAGTGCTGCTGAAGATATTGCAAAAAACATGTTTGGACATCTTTCCAAGGTTGTCACGGGCAAGTTGGAAACTCCTTCAAATCAGGAGGGCTCGGGACTTGCTTATATTAAAAAAAAAGCCTTAAAAGACACAAAGCCATATCATGCCCCCAGAGGGAAGGTCGACCCCAGCCCTTTAAAAGAAAAAGGAAGGCGTGATAGACAACAATATGACCAGGAGAAGAAGACGACAAAGAACAAGCCAGGCTGAATGGTGCAAAAGAAACAAAACCCAGAGAAAGAGGTTCTGATCTACTGCTAGAACAGGAAATGTATTTTAAAAGGGATGGCTTTCATTCATGGCTGCTCAGAAGAATGCACCAAATCCAAGCTGGATTTGTCGGAAGTGTCCCAAACACAGACCAGCATTGAGAAAAGCCTGTTTATTGAGGTGCCTCCACTTTCCACTATTGTGGATTCTGCACTCCTGGACTTTTTCATAGCTGGGAATGGAGAAGATGATGTAGATCTGAACAACACCCTACCATATCTTTGCTGCAAGATTGTAAAAGCTGACGGGTCCAGCCTCAGTGCCGGTGAGGCCGTGGTTCTCATGAATAACCTACTGGCCTCTATTTTCAGCCAGCTGGACGTTACACTGGGGATCAACTGATAAACCAGAGCAACAACTGCTACCCCTAGTGTGCTTTCATTGAGTTGCTTCTCAATTACAGCTGACTTGCTGTCCAAGCACCAAGCACTTCTCCACAGGGCTGTTCTGCAAAGACACAGCCGGGCAGCAGCAAGCAGTCAGGCTGGATGACATCAATAATCAAGGGTTCAGGCAACGCTCAGCTCTGATGGCCCAGAGTATGAACTATTGGAACCTCCCCACAATGATCTGTTCTTTCAAGACAAACTTTTGATGAATGGTGTGGATGTAAAAATTAAGCTCACATGCAGCAAAGACAGCTTTTGTTTGATGAGCTTCCTGGCAGCAGGATCCTACAAATTGGTTATTATGTGTGCCTTGCCATTTGTGAAGAAGGTGCGGGTGGTGCCCGGAGCACATTTGGTGCATGCTGAGGCATTACTTAATGGCCAACACTAAATAGCCAGTGGACCAGATGGGCATGAAAGCGTTCAGCATACTGGCCAGCAATCGTGTCAGCAACAAGGAAAGTTTGTTTCAGAGACAGCTTCCCGAGCTTGTTATTGGCTTCATAGATAATGATGCTTTTAGCAGCAATTGTTCTAAGAACCCTTTCAACTTTAAACTTTACAATACAAATTTTGTGTCCCTGTATGTGAATGGTGAACAAATGCCAGTGAAACCACTGCAGCCTGATTTTGAGAATGGCTGCTGTGTGAGAGAATACATGCAACTCGTTCAGATGATTGGCAGACATATGAAAGACCATTCCCTACTGGTTGACAGGAAAGAGTTTGCCCATGGTTATACACTGTTTGCCTTTGACCTGTCTCCAGACCAAAAATGTGCTGAACACTATTCCCTGATTAAAACAGGAAACCTGACAGCAGAAGTACACTTTGCAGGGGCCTTGATCACCACCATTAATGTGATCGTGTACAGTATATTTGACAACATGATAGAAATAAATCAGCAGAAACACGTGCTCTTCAATTACATGCAAGGATGGACACTGAGCAGCTCTCGTTTGTTTGTTTTTTTTTCCTGCAGATCCCTACACTAGAGAAGCATTTGTAGGCATTTACCCCCATTACTGGCTTCCTAGGGCCCATGTTTCTCTAAGACCAGCGAGCATGCTTCTAAATACGCATCCACATAACCAGCCTGGAGAGCACAGGCTAGCAATTCTCCTGGAAGACCAGAACCATGCAGTTTTTTGATTTGTATGGCTATCCTCCAAACAGTGCTCTCTTTCCTGAAATCATCATGTCCTTTTTAACACTACAACACTACAGATGCTGCTTTCCAAAGGAAGCAACTGCAGCATCCCCTCTCCATGCCCTGAGGATACCACTGTGTTGTTTTCCTACATCACCATAACAAGGGATTACCTTTTGAACAGCTTTTAAAACTGTATTCTAACAATCTAGTACAACATGACCAAATGGTGTTGTGCTTTGTAAAATATGAATATGAAGCTTTCCCCACGACCAGAGCTACTCCAAATATTTTTCAGAAGATACAGACCTGCATCTCTTGTAATTATTTTCATAAATATATTCTGTAAATAAAACTAACAACCCAACCACAAGGCTGTGTGTATTCTTGAACCCCACCCCAACATGTTTTTTAAATGGACACTATAGACGGCAAAGGTTAAAGATTTTATGAATATTTTATTTTCAACAGTAAAATTAACAGGATGAGTCACTGGGCTTTAGGTATCTTTCTCTTCTTAGGTGGTGTGCATCTTGCTTCTTGGTCCTCCTCACTCACTTTTAGTTGTTCCAAAAGATCCTGGTTTGCTGTATGACCCATGACAGAAGACAGGACATTTCACCACAGCCATAGATGCATAAAAACATTCCAGGTGTTCTCAGGCTAGAAGGCACACAAGTCTGAAGGACGCATCGAAATAATTCAAGCAAGCTCAACCCCATGATGACACCTCCTTTGTATACAAAAATCCCCTGGTTGTCCCAAGAATAAATATGCTTGTGTTGCCCTAGTTTATCTAGCAGCGTGTTTGCATTCTTCCAATGCAGTGGACGCACATTATCCAGCACTTCCTGAACAACAGGGTTGGGGTCGTCAGGAGTCTCATGGGGTTTTTCCACTTCTGTCTTGTTTTCTTTCAGAAAACCAAGAGTCATTTTCCCCCTCTCCTGATCGCTCTGCTTCACATGTGCCAGGTACTTCTGAAGAGCTGCTGTATACAGCTTAGCTTTCTTGTAGGCCACCAAGCCTTGCTTCTGGAAAATGTCCCTCATTTCATTCAGCATCCAAAGAGAGGACTTTATCAGTCCTCATGTTTTCCTGGGGCAATGGTGGCACCCTTAGCTGCTCCAGTTGATTTGCAGGCACCAGATATATTTTTACCATATATTCCATCACTGCTTTACCAAAAGCCCTGTATGAGCAGAAGAACAAAACTTAGAAGAGGATTGATAAAGCCACCGGTTTGCTTTGCCAGGAGCTTTTTTCTTTTGAAGGACAAACTTTTACTACTCAGGCTTTTAATGAATTTGCAGCCCTTTTTCAGCACACATATTTGGTGGGGTGTTAATGGAATGTTCCCCTTGAAGGTATTCAGGACAGTTTCAGAAATGGCCTTTATCCGGCCATCAGAAGCTGCACAGGGTATTGCTTTTCTCTGCCGGGGGAGGGTGGGATGGCGCAACAGTTCCAAGAGGGACAGATTACTCTTCAGACACTGGAACATCATGTTCCGAAGCCTGCACCAATAGCAACACATGGTGACAGTCTGACTCTTCTCTATTTATTGCCAAACACCAGTCTTCCTCTCCGCCCCTGCTCCCGCCCCCAATATGTAAATGGCAGGCCGCTCTGGTGGGGAAAGACCAGTTCCTATCTAAAAACCTCTGGGGTATAAGCATTTAAATCAACAACTAGGAAGTTGTATGGTGCCTACGTGTGCCTTTGTAGCATCTTCAAACACTTCTAAAAAGGACAGAGCCTTGCCAGGATACATCTGCTTGGCTTGCGCAACCTTGCGCTTAACTCAAGGATTCTTAAATAACATCATATATTTTCTTTCAAGAGTGATGGTGTGGCTCTTTTTACCCTGGCAAAAAACATTCTGAACAATGTACAGGATGCTAACGTTCCTGTGATGCACATACTTAGTAAAAGCTTTCTCAGTTTTTTTGCTCTCACAAGCACAGTTCATCAAATCATCGATCACAACCATATTTACTTCATTAGGGGAAATAAATGGTTATCACTAAGACTTTCAGGTAAGTCTTCCACAAATTTGATAAAAGGATAGTTACTGAGCAGTTCCTGATACAACAGTTGCCAACAACTATAATACCACACAATATTCTCAGTCAGACAGCAAGTGGTTGGTATTCTTCAAAAGGCTTTTACAAAATAACTTTTCTCATAGTTGCTAGGCCCTGCCAAAATGGCTGCCAGTCAATCACAGAGCAGTATGATGTCTAACAAAGTGGCAGCTCCCTGCCATAAAATGGCATCACCCTGTCATAAAATGGTGGCCCCTATGTATGTATGGGGGAGGGCCTTCTGGGCCAGATATACTGCCAGGTAAACTGGTAGGGGGTGGCTGGTCCTGCCAGCCAATCACAACAGACCACATGACTAGAAGAGGGGAGTGACTTCTGGGGCAAATAGCCCCTGAGGCTTCTGGGAGGGGGGTGGGACTTCTGTCAGAAGCTGGGCCTGGGGCCCATGTCACTTCTTCTGTTGTGTATCAGTGATACCTGTACTACTGATATGCTTGGAAGACTCGCATGGGAGGCAGCCCTGGAGAGAAGAAAGCTGTTGATATTCAAGAATCACCTTCTCCATACTCAATAATGTCCATTTTGACAAGAAGGGAATTGAGCAAAGGAAGCAGGAGGTCTACGTGGATGAACAAGAAACTCCTGACTAAATTAAAACAAAAACCAGAAGTGTACAAGAGGTAGAAGCAGGGGGACGTGAGTCAGAAGGGATATAGGGACAGTCCAGTCATGCAGGAATGAGGTTAGAAAAGCAAAAGCCCATCTAGAGTTGAATCTGGCAAGGGATGTGAAGGGCAACAGGAAAAGATTCCACGATTACATAAACGGCAAAAGGGAGCCTAGGGAAAATATGGGCTCATGGCTAAAAAATATAACGGGGCACTGGTGACGAAGGACACTGAAAAGGCCAAGGTGGTTGATGCCTTCTTCACCTCAGTCTTCACTGGTAAGACCAGGCCCCTGAGGCCAGAGAAAAAGTCTTGAGAAGAATGAGGCTGTCGAGCACTTAAACAAACTGGACATTCATAAATCCATAGGGCCTGACAGGATGCACTCAGGAGTGCTGAGTGAGACTGCTGATGTCATTGCAAGGCTACTCTTGATTACTTTTGAAATGTCATGGCAATTGGGTGAGGTTACAGAAAAGACTGAAAGAAAACAAATGTCACTCCTATCTTCAAGAAGATCTAGGGAACCACACGCCAATCAGCCTTACCTCAATCCCTGGGAAAGTGATGGAGCAACTAACCCTGGAAACCATTTCCAAATACATGAAGGATGAGAACGTGATTGGAAGTAGTCCCCATGGATTTACAAAGGGGAAATCATGCCTAAGAAACCTGATAGCCGTCTACAATGAGGTGACTAGCTTGGTAGGTGAGAGGAGAGCTGCTGATGTTGTTTAACTCAACTTCAGTAAGACTTTTGACATTCTCTCCCATAATATCCTCATTGACAAGCTGACAAAGTATGGGTTAGATAAGTGGACAGTGAGGTGGATTGAAAACTGGCTGAACAGCTGGGCCTACAGGGTTGTGATCAGTAGCACAAAGTACAGCTGGAGACTAGTCATTAGTGAGGTACCCCAGGGGCCAATACTGGGGCCAGTGCTGCTTAACCTCTTCATTAATGACCTGGATAATGGGACAGAGTGTACCCTCAGCAAGTTTGCAGATAAACGAGGAGTGGCTAATACACCAGATGGCAGAGCTACCATTTATAGAGAACTGGACTGGGTGAAGAATTGGGCAGAGAGGAGTCTCATGAAGTTCAATGAAGTGGAAGGCAAAGTCCTGCACCTTGGGAAGAATGACCTTATGTACCAGGACACGCTGGGGGCTGACAGGCTGGAAAGCAGCTCTGCAGTGGAGGGCTTGGAGTCCTGGTGGACAACAAGCTGACCACAAGCCAGCAATACAACTTCATAGCAAAGAAGGCCAACAGCATCCAGGGCTGCATTAGGAAGAGTGTTTCTGGCAGATTTGAGGGATGTGATCCTTTCTCCCTACTCAGCACTGGTGAGGCCGCAACTGGAGTGCTGTGTCCAGTTCTGGGCTCCCCAGTACAAGACAGACATTGGCGAATATGAATAAGGAAATGGAGCGTTTTTCACATGAGAAGAGGCTGAGAGAGCTGGGACTGTTTATCTTCAAGAAGAGAAGGCTCAGGGTGATCTTATTGATCTGTATAAATACCTGATGAAAGGCAACAAAGAAGAGGGAGACAGACTCTTCTCAGACTTGTCTCAGTCAGTGACAGGACAAGAGGCAATGGATACAAAAAAAGCTGCCTTTTTTTTTTTTAAGTTGTGAGGGTGGTCAAACACTGCAGTAGTGTTCTCAGAGAGGTTGTGGAGTCTCCATCTGTGGAGATACTCAAAACTTGACTAAACACTGTCCAGGGTAACCTGTTCTAGCTGATCCTGCTTGAGCGGCAGGGGGTGGGGGTGGGGGGGTGGGGGTGGGGGTGGACTAGATGATCTCAACAGGTCCCTTCCTATAACACCTATTCCATGATTCTATTAAGGAGATACGCTCTCAGATCTCAACCAATAACTATATTCCATCTGTATTCTCTACTATGCACACACACACTCTCTTTTTTTTCCCCAGTACCCAGTGTCTGCCTGAACAGGTAAAGAATAAGCCCCCTCCATTATTCACAGCTTGTGTCCAACACAAGCACAGCCCTGATTTGCTAATGATTGTTGTTAATTATTATGTGGTAAACATCTTGTTCATGAAATTGCTAGGGGATGAATTGTCAGTAGTTAAAATGTAAGTGTGGAAAAATGTAGCAATAGAAAGGGATTTGGAGAGACTTGGAAACACAGGATAAACTTAAAGGAAACATACACCTGCAGAATGATACTCCCAAATACAGACTTTCTACAGGATAATTTGGGAAAAGTTGATTCAAAAAAGCAAATGAGACATTACTTTGGACTGCAGTAACTCCTCCCGCAAAACTTCACAGCCATTTTGAGTAGCATGCACAAGGCAACAAAGGGAAACACAACAAAACTGTCCCTGCCTGCAGCTGTGAAAGGTCAAATTTAGTTGTGCCAATGTCAGCATTATCATCTTTCTGTATATAACACACAATGCCCAAAGTGCAGTATTTTCTTACGAAAAAAGAATGAACATTTGAAGGGGATTCAGAGATGATGTATGAAGAAAGATTAAAATGTGTACAACATAGTTAAGTGATAGTTAAACTCAGAGGGCAGGGAGGAGAATGGGGGCAGAACTTGGAAAGAGTATTAGGTCTCTAAGGAAAAAAAAAAGATTAAAAATTATAGATCAACTACAGAGACTCCTGAAATCAGAAGGACTAGCAGGACCTTAGTCCAATCTGCTGGATGGAAAAACACACAAAGAGCAAATAGAGTTCAAAATATGACAGATAACATATATAAAATCCAGAGAATAACTAATACAGAAGAAGGAATTATGTAGTCATTCCATAGAGGAGACCTGATTGGATGGGTATTTAACATACAATTCATAAAGGCTACATAATTCGTAAAGGTTGTATAATTCGTAAAGGCTATATAATCCATAAAGCCTGTAAGGGACTTGTGGTTCTTAAAGAAGCACTAACCTTATGTATTAGAATGTGCAGTTACGCTGTCCTTGATAACAGATTTGACAACAATAGTTCGTTTAAAATATAGTAATTAAGCATTATACATAATCTTCATATTAAACCATTTTCTCATTAGTAAGCAAGGGGATAGGAGCAGAACAATTCTCTAAGCAATTCATCATAATGAATGAAAATCCATCAGCCTAACAAAGCAGCTCTGAGCATTAAGCCCTATTTCCTAAACACGCATAACTGTAAAGATATCTTTCTGAAATGCAAAGTTTGGGGATTAAATTCAGTCTCTCTTTAATTCTTGCAAATGAGCCTATCTACACACACTTCAAACTGAAAACAGGCAGCAAATTGAAATGCTGTCTTTTAATGCACCACTTTTTGAAGCTACTTGTGTCAGAAGGCATAAGTTTAGAGCTTTTCCCTATGTAATATCATTAATTCAAAAATGTAAATCTGCAATGATTTTAAAATGCTTTTATTTTATTTTCCTAATTATTTCCATGAAGTTCATTTCTCTTGAAATTAGAATCCAATCTGAAAACCAGCTGGACAGAAAGATCTCCTGAATTCACCTGCTCCATAGAAACATTCAGATCTGAGTTTGATAGCAAAAGCAAATACATGTTGCTGCTTAATCCCATTAGACCTGCAGTACAGAAAGAGAACTGAATTTTGTTCTTCCAGTTCTTGGAGTAATTAGAAGAATATTTTACTGCAATCCCTAATTCCTGTGCAAGCATAACAAAGTACAAGATTTGTACCTGTTAGCAACCATGATTTGTCTAATAAAAATATTTTTATTTGTCTCATTATTAAAACCTTTTTCCAAAAACATTTGATTCACAGACTCAAAACCAGCACTCAAGGCTTTGGAAGCTGGAAGGAGACTTCTCAACTACTTTCGTAGATACCAGCAGGAAGAGACAATTTTACCAAAACGATTTTACCAAGACAATTTTCAGAGTAACAATATATCTGCAAGAGCAAACAGCACATCTAAATCACAGTCCAAATTCCAGTATATGAAAGCCCCAAGAGAAATGTATCAGACAAGACAGGAAATCCTATTTTATTCCATTGATAGTAGAGAGAAAAACAAATGGAGTCATCATCTGTTGTGTTCCCCCAGTGCTCTAATTTTAGAGCAGCTGCATTAACTCCTTTTGTAAACAGGACTGTATGGCTGTTTATATTCTAAATTTATATGTTATGTATTTTCACAAATGCAGGGGCATATATCTGCAGTACTTTCTTCTGAGATGTATGTCCCCACCTATTTATTCATGGACACTTTCTGCCCCACAAGGAGCACAGTCAGATTCTGGTCAGTCCACCATCAAACATATATTTACAATATTTAGCTTTCACTGGCATAACTTCATGAAATCTAGGCACCTCTGTTGGTCACATGTTATTAATCTCTCTCTTTTTTTTTTCCCTGAGCCAGTTCTCCTGAAGCCTTTTTATCCTCTTTGTTTATTTTAATCACAGCTGCTTAACTCTGCTCTATCTCTTAATACCAAATAAAAGCGGTAGTAAAAAAAAAAAAAAAAAAATCAGATGTTTCAAGGACTTGGGGGGGGGGGGGGGGGCAACAGGCAGCAACCCTCATCCAAATCTGTCTAAAAGGACTGAGGACCTTTCCAGCCCCAAAGAAGTTACCATGACGTAAGATGCTCTCTTGAAGATGTACTACAGGGCACAACCAAGAACACAGTGTCTCAAACACTTCGTGTTCTCCATCAGCTCAAAAGATGCTAACAGGGCCTTAAACTACATTCTGCAAATCCACTTGTATCCTTCTCTTTCAGCTGTTGGAGGCACCTCTGAGAAAAGATGCAAGGAATTGATATGAAAAAACTACCTACAGGAGTTATTTGTAAATCACTGTGTATGTGTGAAGTAAGTCTTGTGCTTAATAAGTTGGACCACCATGAACATTTTTCTCTTGGTCAATTTGTATGTCAAAACAGCACAAAACTCTAGGGGATTCACTCCCCTCTCTAATTCCTGACATCTTCTGGCACCACTGATACCTGATTAAGGAGTAAAACTGACTTCCAGTTTTACTTATTTTACATCAGATAGTAGTATGGCTTCCAGTTCCCAATGAACCTGTATTGCTTAAGCTTTCAGTAGAACTAGCATGCCAATACTAAAATACAACAGAAACGAAGGCGTGAAAACAAATTGTTTGCCCTCAGCACTATCTGCTCTTCTTGGTATTGAAGTACAATTTTGTGATAAAAATAGCAATTATAATAAAAGGATGAATGGTTTTGCTCAGCATTCATTAGGAAAAAATAATCAGTAACTATATTAGATCTACCAGAGAAAAAGCTGTATTACAATTCAGTGTAGATTTGATTTTTCTTTGGTAGTATTCAAAGCTATCCTACCTCTTTCCGTTAATACGTTCTATTTTGAAGCTACTACCTGGCAAATAACATCTCCCAGTGGACTGGGAACACCTCCTACATATTCTTAGATACTCTGGCAAGAGGTCTTCAATTAAAAAGATGTTATGTGTTATCCATCCATTGCCTGGATCATCTGTATCTCGTTACTTTCAAAGATTTTAAAAAGCTGAGGCAAGTGAAACCTTCCACCTGCAGCTGGCTGGAAATACTACAAGGCTGAACCTGATTCTCTTCAGAGAGACTGCTAACTGGACTGGCATTATAAAGGGGCCAGATAAATAAAAAGGGGTAGGAGAGCAGCCATGTGCTACAGTGAGGAGAATTATAAGCATCAGAGAGTAGGCAGATGACTCACCAGTTAACTGAATCTCACTTTTCCCTTCTGTCCAGAGATCTGTGTTAGGGAAATGAAAAACAGGCAACCACACTGGCTCAGGAAGAAACATGAAAATTCATAAGAAAATTCAGCCAGTTACAGGTGGATAAATACCTTTGCTATCCCAAAGCAAACACAGAACAGTGGCATTAGACTACTTAACAAATATAGATGCATGCTGCAAACTGACTTTGTCCTGCATTACTTCCAAGAAAAAACATTTTAAAAGCTTTCATTGACTTGTCTGAAAGGAGACTGAGGATTACATATTGTGGAAGCAAGTAAAAAAGGAAACTCTCAAATTCTTATCTAGAATGCTTTAAGAATATGTTCCTACCAAATCCACTACAAGAAGAAGGAACCTGCAGAGAAACAGATGCCAGAATGGTTTAGTTAAGGGAGTACTGAGGTCAGGTCTGATCCTGCTCAGTGTTGATTAATTTCCATGGTCCAGCTACCATCAGAGCAAATCCAGCTTCCAATTGTATCTGCCTGCATATTTAAAGATACTCCTGGAGCTTTCATTCACAGAGACTTCATATAGAAGGAAGGATCAGCAAAGACCAACCTTAAAACATTTTGGAATTAACTCATAAAAGAGAACTGTGTCATGCAACTTCTTCAGATTCCAATTCTGCCACATTAAAATAGGCAGAACTGAAGAACAGAGTATCACAAAAAGGATGAGAAAGACATGGGGCTGTTTCATCATCATTATGCTATTTTTTTCATATACAATGACAAAACAATCTTCATATCAGAAAAGCTAGGCAAGAAGTCACTGTTGCCAGATAAGAGCTGTGATGTTATCTTGGTATCTGAAATGTTGGAAAAAAAGAGACTGGGACAAAACAGTGTCTAGCAACCAACTCTAAATCTCAGCAATGATTAACAGCTCTTGCAATTACTGTAACTAACAAGTGAGTATTCATGATGTGTATACATTTAGTCTCCAGACAGGCACTGCTAATAAAACAGACAGCACAGTTTGTGATGCAGTGATTTCAGAAGAGTAGAAGGAGGTAAACCTGAAAGGGGCAGCTCTAGAAAAGGTGGGAGAAAGCTACTAGAACAGGAGGGCAAACAAGGCCATATGAGAAGCGGAAGATAAGCTCATGTATCTCTTTTATCCACAAGCCAGACTGAGGAGGAATTGAGTCAGCAAAGAACAATCCAAGGCCTTAAGGAGTCACAACTGATAAAATAACTTCAAATGAAAGGACTCTACAAGCAGTACGTTTGACAATGACACCTGATGTCCGTGGTATCTAAGGAAAAGTGCAAGGAGTGGCTGGCTTATCTGTGTTTTAGATTGTCCTTTCCCTACTAGATGTTCAGTCTGCTAAAATGACCAATGGATGAAATATTTCAGGTGACAGTCATTCTGTGTTTTTTGTGCCTTTAACAATCTAAATGAATCTAGCGTGAAGCAGAGAAAAAGTGCTTCCCATTGGAGTCCAATTGCACTTTAGTCTTCCCAAAGACAAATGCAATGGATATAAATGTACAGGAAAACACTAGACTCTAACAGAAATTTACATTCTCAAAAATATCTTAAATAAAAATAGCTTGCCATACAATCTATAAGGTAAAGTTACAGGTCTTGATTCCCACTGTAACACAAAGAATCATTTGGTTTCTGCAAGTTCTCCACAGACTTCCCATATATTCTCATTTTTGGGGCTTTTAGGTTCACAGAAAATATTACCAGAAGTAAGGAAGCAAGTGAGACTGGTGTTGGCTCATCCTTCCCTCTCTTTCAGTGAGCCTCTCTGTCCACCACAGAAGCTCAATAAAGACAAAAGCTGCTGTTTTGACAGCATTACATTTGAACATGCTGACAAGACTGCAGTGCTCACAGCTGGGAAGTACTGGGACTGCAGAAGACAGTTCCATCCCACTGTACATTTTCTGACAGATTTCTTTGTATCCACTTCTGCACAGATCAGAACAGTTATGGAGCTTTTCACCAGCCAGACTGAGAGGAGTAAGTGTGTTTTATTTTGCAACTCAAAATTCAACAATCAACAGAGAAGGTGATTGCCAAATGAACGGCAGTAGCATAAAACAATTTCCTATAACTCTTTTGTTGACAAGAATTACAAAGTGTTCTGAATGCTTTCTTGTTACCAGAAAAGAGCAATAAATAAATTAACTAGTGGTAATTATGTTGAGGGAAATATATACTCAACAACTCATACTCACTTGACTATGCCTTTGCACTCAAAATTATTTTGGTTTACTTTGTGCTTTTACCTAAAAACAGTTTCATAATGTGACTGCAGTTAAAAATGCCCTTTCAACAATCAATGAAGATAACAAAAAGCACTCTTCATAATAAAATGTTCCAGAATAAGATAAAAAAAGCTTTTGGCCACAACATCATGTAGGACATCTCCCAATCTCTTACTTCAATTTTTTATTGCTCTGCCACTTTCACACATGGGAAACCCAAAATGTACCAAGTACCAGAAGCAAAAGGTAAAATGCAAAGCCCTGTCTCATGAGCATATTTTACTGCTTAAAAGGCTCAACTACTGGTAACAACACACTGATATTAGCAGCAGCAGCACTCTGAGAAGATCACTATCTACCTACATCATATGCACACAGCAAAAGAAAAGCAGTATTCAAATTCTGTAAGGAACAAAAATCTGTGCCCATGGGATTCATCTGGGTGTGATGCAGTGATACTAGTCTTAAGGGCTCAAGTGTTCCACGCCAACACTGAATCAATGTGAATCACTGAATCAATCCCATTTCCTAGGTGTGATTCTTTCCACATGCAAAAAAACCCCAGCAGTTCTTCAGACTGATTTATTTATTTTAGCTTACAGGAGGGAAATATATCCTCAACAACTCATACTCACTTGACTGTGGCCTAAAAAAAGCAAATCACCCTGCCACAGATGACATAATGAAACCTGGATTCCTATAGATTTATGACTCATGATTGGATTCTCAGCTTTCTGATCCATTGTGAACTAACGTGTTAATGCTTGCCCTGTTAGAGGGCATGTAGAACAACTTGGTCATGTGCGGATTCTCTGACATCTAATAAAGTTGTAGCTCATTCTGCAGGCTTCCTCTAAGGGAAGCAGGGTCTGTGTCCACTACCCAGACACATCTTCAGTTTTATTTCTGTCCCTGCAGAATTCATTAAAATGTAAATTATGTTCTACTGAAAAAAACACAAGACTGCTAATGGAATTTCATCCACTGCACTATGCAGATATCCGAAATAGACAACCACTTTGAGCTAGTCACGATATACAGTGAAAGTTAGCCTCAAAGATCATCTCGAAAAGTAAACACACTAGGTTTCATTTTTTCTTATCCCAGGTGGTATTTGTTTGTTTTATGGACACATGCTTGACTCAAAAACTTAACAGATGGGAGGAATTAAATCCTTCAAGTGTGGCATAAAAATTTTTCAGTTTTTCAATTTTTCAATTCAGTTTTTACCAAAGTCAACTACCTTAGTTGTCAAGCTATGAATATATTCTGTAGCTATGGAATTCACTAGACTCACACCTGCTAATGGCAAATGTGACTTCCTATTTTCATACTCTAATAATGATACTCAAATGGAACTACGTGGTTACAAAAATGATATCCATGATGAAGAGAAATACACATATTTTCAAGTTATTCCTCAGCAAAAAGCCTCACTACCTTGAAGCTAAACTTCTAAATTTAGGGCAGTATTGCCTTCAAGAGGGAGCTGACTCAAGAACCAAAACCAAAGAAATAAACAAACCTCTTACAGAAGTCTCACTCCACTGCATGGAAAGTTTCAGCAACTTACACAGGTGACCTTAATTCAAATCCCTACTGTTGGCAAAACAGTTAGAATTTCTCTATCCTATAATTTTGTGTATTTCCTAAGGCACTCAAGTTAAAAGTCTCATCATCCCGGGCTGCCTGTATAGAGAAATGCGTATACCTTCAGAAAAAGACTTATGCCACCAAGAAGTAGCGTTCATTCTGAACATGCAGAAGGTAGATAACAGCATCCTACATAGCCCACAAGCAGAGACAGAGATGATTCACATATACAAGTTTTGTTGTCTTTAAATTAAAGTTGTGGCATAAAACTGCAAAGCTATATTGCAAAACATGGGTCTAGGGGGAACTAGAATTGGAACACGCCCCACTTCAGAATGCGTGCTGATCTAGACCACTGAAGGTAATCTGTATTCTACCTCTACAAGTAACATGACTCATGCAGATAGACAGATAGATATAAAACAATATAGTACAGTTCTAATGGGATGAGACTCTGTTTAAAACAAACTGGTATGAATTGCATTTGGACTCCCCCATCCATCTTTTAATTTTTCCCATCAATCTGGATACTATATACAAATTAGCCATTAATGAGAGCAAAGTTGTTGTTGTACTTAAGTATTATGACTTAAGGGAGCCACAAGCCTTTTATGATTTCTAAAATACACGATTCCCCATCTGGAAGATTAGATAATAACACTTCTCTACCCTACAGAGGTATATTCTTTCTCTAATTACAGTGTCCTTATGAGGAAAATGAAACAATTAAAGCACCAGAATACATCAGGGAAAAGCTTAGAAACAAAAATAGAATACACAGACAGAGTATGAAATAAGAAAAACCCCTCCATCTTATCACCCCACACATTACACTTTTTTGTGTGCATTTTTTGTGATTTTTTCTACTTGTATGGCACTTTTGTAGTGTCTACAAACTTTGAGCATAGAATCTTTCAAGAGGTAAGCCATATCTCTGTTTTCAGTTGTACTAGTTACCTTCATGAGCCTTACACTGGGAATCATCTCAAAGGACCACTCCTCATTGAGAACAATTTCTGAGTGGCAGTCTTTCACTCCCTGGATTTTCTTGATGCTTCTCTTCTCAGTGCCATTTTGTGTTTCTATTTTGGCCCATTGTTTCCATGGCTTAAACTGACGTTCAACACTAGCTATCAACAGTCATTCTAGCAAGGTAGTTCCTTGATACCAATGATGGTTTCACTGGCTTTAGACAAGGACAGATACATGCAAGCCATGTGCATGGCTGAGGCCTGCGGAGCCATGAAAAATAAAGTCTCTAAAATAAAGTAAAACATAACTATAGGCTCCTAAATCCATATTTGGATATCTTTGTGAGTTTAAAACACAAAGGAAAGAACGCTCTTCATCAAAATGAAGTTTTTAATTTTTCTTGACAAAACCCCAAACCATTTCAGACTAAACTCATTCTAAGCCTGGACGCACCAACAGCATTTTTCCTCTGATGCATATTTTTTCCCAGAATGATGTTTCTCCCTTATGAAGTCAGTGGGAATGCACAGCTGTACAGAGTCTCCAAAACCAGCTAGTCTTTTACAAAAAATAGCGAAGTTTACTGCTGTGAAGGAAGTATGCTTACTTGTCTTTATTGGCTGCCACAAGATACCTCAGTGTGCATGTAACAGGACTAGTGGATTCTCTGGTAGGTGACAACTCATAACACCCACTATGTGGAAATGTATTTGTTTATACAGCTCTACATGACAACAGATGATGGAGCTGTTAACATCGGGTTTTGAACACTCGATGTCTTAAGGTATATATCCTTCTGTGCTTTTAGTGATTGACTTGCATAGCACAAATTCAGCTGTCCAGAAATGGCAATTTCCAGAGTCAGATCTTCAACTTCTCACAATTTTGTCTCTGGGCTTCCTTTCTATCTCTTCCTTCCAAGCCTGGTATACCTGGAATGTTCTTTCCCACATGGGTTTGCCAAGTCATCAGCCTTTATGCATTACAGCTCATCTGGAGGGAGCTTGGTTTGTGCTGAGACTGCTCATTTACTATATAGAGACCTGAGAATTATCTATGATTACGCACAGACAACATACTCAACAAGGCACAAAGATGAATCACAGACCAGTTGAGGTTGGAAGGGACCTGTGGAGGTGATCTGGTCCAACCCTACTGCTCAAACAGGGCCACCGAGAGTCAGTTGCTCAGGACCATATCCACGCAGCTTTTGAATATCTCCAAGGATGGAGACTCCGCAACCTCTCTGGGCAACTTGTTCCAGTGCTTGGCCACCCTCACAGTAAAAAAGCGTTTCCTGATGTTCAGTTTTTGCCCATTGCCTCTTGTACTGTCACAGGGCACCACTGAAAAGAGCTTGGCTGAGTCTTCTTTGCACCCTCCCTTCAGGTATTTATATACATTGATTCTATCCCTGAGCCTTCTCTTCTCCAAGCTAAACAGTCCTGGCTCTCTCAGCCTTTCCTCATACGAGAGATGCTTCATCATCTTAGTGGCCCTTCGTTTGACTCTCTCTGCTATGTCCACGTCTCTCTTGTACTGGGAAGCCCAGAACTCCAGGTGTGGCCTCACCAGTGATGAATAAAGGGGAAAGGTCACCTTCCCTCGACCTGCTGGCAACACTCCTCCTAATGCAGCCCAGGATACCATTAGCCTTCTTTGCAGTAAGGGCACATTGCTGGGTTCTGTTCAACCTGGTGTCCGCCAGGATTCCCAGGTCCTTTTCTGCCAAGCTGCTTTCCAGCCAGGCGGCCCTCAGTATGTACTGGTGCACGGGGCTGTTCCTCCCCATGTGCAGGACTTCGCACTTCCCCTTCTTCAACTTCATGAGGTTCCTATCAGCCCATGAAAACCATTTCCACATCATGATTATATTTTGGTTGAAGCAGAAGAAACTCACCTGAAGCTAAACTGGGGCTCTCTGTAGCTAAAAGCATGAGCTGGTATAGTTTGAGCTAAACAGGAAGGGCCACCAAATGGGCCCTAAGCAACTTGTTCTTCCTGCAAGGGCACACAGAGACAGGTCTGTCACTCTACTGGCTACATCACTCTAATGGCTTATGCAGCCCCTGAAGAGTTCATAATCTGGCAAGCATAAGAAGGCAGAAGACAGAAGGAAGAGCTGCTAGGAGCCACATCTGAAAGCTTAAGCAACACATAACAAAAATCTCCAAATTGTAAGAATGGCTGTGTTTAAACAAACTGAGAAAAGCAGTTCTACCTCTATCAAAGGGATGTGTCATTCAGTGCACATGCTGGGATTGGTTACTTTATTATACAGTCAGGATATCCTGTTATTGCATATGAATCTTGAGTTTCCTTTACTAGTTCTGTAGAATTCATAATAAAGCTCCAGTTGCTGACTTTAAATCTGTGCAGTGTAATCTGCCTGCATTAGACTGATTGTCATGATAAAATCATTCTGGGGACATTTTCTCACATGACATCTCAGTACTGACTTGCCTCACTTAAGATATCTGACTGGAAAATATAGCTAATCCTAAACTGCTATGGCTTTTAATACAAACATGGATTACATGAACACATTGACTAAAATAATCTTCCAGCAGAGAGGCAGCCATGAGATTCTGACCTTTCCAGTCTCTATCCAGAAAACTTTCAAAAAAATTCTTCCCGTCCCCCAAGTTAAAATCGCTTTTGCTTCAGCTGGAACACCCAAAACCACAGCCGTGCTCACCCACCTTCCTATATGCTTCCATCTCTTTTGCCACATACATCAAAGAGAAGCTACAGTGGCCTTCAATTATTGTTGCCAAGTATGAAATCCATGCAGCAAGACCTTAAAGTCAGGAAAGACTTATCTAATTCCCAATTTGACTTTATATGTGCTGACATGTTTCTCCAATTATCCTCTGACCTCATACACATTACAAAAATATAGAACCTAAGCAGTGATTGCTTTGCCATTCACAATGCATGTCTGACTGGGGCTTGAGCCCTGTGCCTTGCCGTCATGAACTCCTAGCTCAAGCTTTTCTGTACAAATTAGAACACAACTGAACACACCTCTCAGCTATAAAATGGAAGGCAGTAAAAAAATGAAGTTGGTGCTAGGTTGTGAATAGTCCTCTACTCCCGTGTAGAGTCAGAGCATTTAGCTCAAATCACCTGTTACTTAAGTTTACTGCTTGCATTTGCAGCAGGCCTGATCTGAGGAACAGCAAGTAAACTGCAACAGCAACTAACATCATCACCTCCCACAGATTAGCAGCTGGTATTCTTGCATGGCTTCATATCTACCTTGCGTTTAAAAGGCAGTTTAGCCACCTGCAAGAGGCACAACTCTTGTCTGTCCATCTGCTTGAGGAGAGAGGTGAATGGTGACCAGAGTGCTCAACAGTTTGAATGAGTCTGTAAACTGAGTATCAAATAAAAACAAGAGCATAGAACAATATATGTTAAAAAGACTGCACTCTGCACTCCAGACACAAAGTCTAGCTTTGCTTACTCTGAATATAAGACTATGAACAGCACATGGATTGCAGCAAAGATAGCTGGAGAGAGATCTCACCATTCTCCCCAGATGTGGAAAAGGAACACTCTGCTATTTCTACTAGGAATCTTTTGAAGTGACCTCTGTTCTCAAAAATGCTTTTCTAATGGGTCAGGGTCAATGCAGATTGATTTAAGTCACAGCTATTTAAACCACCAACCTCAATTATAATTTAAATCAAAAGCAAGAAACTTTGAATGAGTCATGGATTTTTACTCTGCATTGCTTTTGTATCCCGTCACTCAGCTTCCTTCTGTAGATATTTAATGCATCTTTTTGTCAGGCCAGAAGAGAAACTATGTTTATACACTTAGTTATCTTTTGTTGTTGTTGTTACTGTGTTAGAAAGCAGTGAATGATATGTTTTTATTTATTTTTTTTCTTTTTTAATTCATGGTAACTGAATTTTGGTAGAAATCGGAATTCAATCAAAGGCCACAATACAACATTTCAAAAATATACACTATTAGCTACACAGTACTATGTCTAGCATGCTGTGTGGATAAGAAACCAGGAGAACTGCCAAACCATAATTTTCATTTTAAATGGATTTATTTAACAGTGGCAGTATTACCTGTAGTTAATGAACTGAACATTTCTGATGACCAAACTCTTTAAAGACATAGAAACTGTAACTCTTATATGCTAATACCTCATTCTCTTTATGTGTTCAAAAATATAAAGCAAGTTTGTCTGCTTTTTCAGCTACCAGTTTTTCAGTACTGAATGAACTAGATGTTGAGAAGTACTAAATGAATAACCTGAAATGAAAGCTACTGCTGTAAAAAACTGGTTTAGGCTTTCAGTCAGCTTTGCTTCCTGCTGGTAAGACTTCTACCAGTTTTTTTGCTTGCCTTCTTTGCAGAAATTGACAGCAAGTATTCACTCCTTAAATATCATTATTTAACTTGCATTTTCAGAGATTGTAGTCATAAAATGGGTTGTCAAGATTTCAAACAGGTTTAGTTTTTCAAAAGGAGTTAAATGGAGTTAAATTAAAAGGTCTCTTTTTTTTTCTCCTCCAGCTTAGAATGCAGACTGTTAACAACTAGCAAAAACTGGAGAGGACTCTCTTGCCAAAGCATGAAGGAATTCTAGTAATTCTTTACGTTGTCCTTATTCTTTGAAGTTCTTCTCCTTTTAAAAGAATAAAAATGATTTTCACTTTCTTCTTTATTTTAAAAAAGCCCATCTCCAGTAGTAGTTGTGCTGAAAGAGCACAAAGTAACACATCAGATGCTATAAAGATTCACACTGCAGTAGGAATGGAACAATATCTCTTCATACCATGGTCAAAATAGCAGCATGAAATGAATATCAGCCTGGGAATAAGAGTGGGAATAAGAGTAAAGACATTAGTCCATGCTGGTTCTCTAGACACCTTGGTCTGTCAGGCTCCTCTCTCACTGTTAGAACAGCACTGTTTCAGTTTGCTCATGTGTTTTTGTCCCAGATATAACTGTGATGATTTTGCAGTCCTACCTCACAAGTTACTGTCTGTCCCTTAAAAATGTAGCCAAACCAAATGCTCTAGAAACACAGTAGCATTTCCACAAGTTAGCATTTAGTTCATTGACCAATGAAGTGAAAGTTCTTCCTTCTTCCCCATACTGCAAACATTATTGCTATTTCCATTTTTTAATTTTGTTTTTTGATATATCCATTCCAGATTCTGCATTAACCAGAGGGAGTTGCTCCCCATATGCAAATAAACAAAAGCATGAAACACTATATTTTACATGCAAAAACATTACTCATTTTGATCACACAGCCTCTGAACCTGAAAAACCTAGTAGTAGGGACTACTTGGGTGAGATTTCATAAGGGACTGCAAAGTTTGTACTTCACAGTGAGAACAAAAATAATGAAATAAATAATTTATCATTTTACTAGTTAATGTATCTCACTTGCTTAATTTATATGTCTGATATTAAATAATTACTTCTGGCCATAGGAAGCAGGATAAAAGCTGTGATTGCAGGTATGGTCAGGAACAGAAGAGGAAGAAAATGGAAAACTCCAACTGACAGTTATTAACCAAGAGAACAGCGTAGATTGCACTGGCTCAGCATGTGTGAGAAGAAAAAAGGGGCACATAGATGAAAGACCTTGTGGGTTTTTTCAAATTTAAAAAAAATAATCAAGGTTGCATAAATAAATCTTCAATACCTAGCTTAGCAAAGTAGCAGTACATAATTGAAAATGACACTCATTTGTTTCACAGCATTAATGAATGGTGTAAAATGAAAATTCCTATGGTTTATCAATGTGAAGTGATCATTTACTTCACAATTTTTTGTGGAATGTTTCCTGGAGGCACACATTATTTGATCCTGAGATGCACTGCTCCTTTCCCCCCAAAAAAAGACCATCAGAATCACTCTGGCATATGTCCAGTACATTTTAGACACTAAATTAAACTTCTGTGATGACCTCTAATGCTTTTCTTCCCCTTGTCTATTTCTCTCAAAGTAGGTAGGGGAAGGCTTGCACCATCCTTAGCACTGAGAGAATGAGAGCAATTTCCCTTTACACAGTTTAAAATAGAAATACAAACCTTGCCAGAATGATTTGAAAGCATTGGCAGATGGATGAAATATTTCTGAATCTGCATCGTGTAACATTTGGCAGCTAGCATGACTACTGAACAGCTAACTTTAATGCAATGACATTATTAATTATATCTTCCTTGCCAAACAAGCACCGTAACTGAGCCTTTGCAATATTCTTTCATTAAGCAGTTCATGCATGTCTGCTAAACTGATCATACGGTAGGTAACGTAGCTGTCCTGTCCCATGCCTACTAAAAAGATAAGTTTGATCCAGCCGAACTACCATCTGACTGCAAGAGCTACTATATATGGGCCAAAGACAGTGCGGTAACCAGAAGGTGGTATGTTCCACCCGTCTCATCAGACATGGGACAACAGCCATTCCCAAAATTATTCCTGGCTTGCCAAGACCACCAACAATGCAGGACAGTCATTCATGCCTACTGACTAATTTGCATAAAACTCGCCTGCATGCTGAAATGTCTTTATTTTGGACATCTTCCGTTTAAGGATTTTTTAAAAATTGGAATCAGCAGAAGCATCTCAAAAGTCCATGTATGCCTGCAGACATGTATTAACTGAGCTCAGATTTTCAGTGTGCAGAATTAACTCAATGAAAAGCCAGCACTTGTTTCAGGAAATGGAAAAGCTGACAGAAGCCATCATGTCCCTAATCCTACTGCCTTGAGCCTCAACGTTGTGCAAACATGGTGATCCTTCTCACTTCAAGCCAACATAAGAAATATTAGATAGATGTATATGTGTCTGCAATACTAAATTCCAACAAAATACTCAAATATTCTCTGTCCCAAATACCAACAGCCACTCATACACAGCACTCATGTTATCCTATCCCTTTGAGACTTCCCTGTTTTACTCATCCAAGCTCTCAGCAGTTCTGCTGACTCCTGGAACCCAATTCCTGGTGTTTGACACTACTTGCACCACACCGAAATTCCTGGGGCTGTCCTTCATATTTTGTCTTAAATCTGATGGTCTCCATGCTAATTCCCTTCTTCACTCCCTTCATACTTCCCTTCATACTTCCATGCTAATTCCCTTCATAATTCCATGCTAATTCCCTCCTAGGTAGTCAAAAAACAGGTGAGAAACAGCACAGATGTGATTTCTCCTTAGGCAGCAGAAGCTCCTAGCCAGCCATTTGCCTTGAGATCCTTTGGGTAACATAACCAGGGTGGGATTTTTGCTGTCCTCCAACAGACCTCCTAGCATGACAAGATCCAGCACATTCAATTACATGTCAAACTTTGTGAGCAGTTCCACAACTCTATAAACTTGACTAATTCTGACAGCAGCTTACTGGAACACTCAGATTAATAGAACTGGATTGATGCAATCTTCACAGACACCTGAAGTCATCAAAAAGGCACTGCATCAGTTCAATTTGCTTTTGAGTAGACCATAAACAAGCATATTTAGATGAATGATAATGTATGGGTATGAAGAATGCCACAAAGCATCGCTGCCATCATTTTTATACTTAAACATGGAAAATACGCAGTATTGTTCTCACTTTACAAAGCTACGGATGGAATCTGTTTTGAATATCCAGCAAAGTGTTGACTTCCACTCATCTTCCTCGCACTCTGAAAATTTATCCTGCTTTATCAATGGATTTCTTTATTTGTTTATAATTATTTTCAAGTATATGATAGTGTATTTGAGTTCAGAAGCTCTCTATTCCATGTGTTTCATGGGTCATTCCCAGTACTATATGGTAGCTTTAGCTCTATCATCATGTTAAAAATTAAAACTGTATTAGGAACCAATATTAAACAGAAAATTAGAGCAGTGTCTTGCACAATAGGAGGGCACAGCACACACAGATTTCTGCCACTGATAAGCCAGTTGTTATTGCTCTTGTATCTTCACAAAGAGACTACTTATACATCACAAAGAAGGGTCTACCTTCTACTTCCAGAGGAGAAGAGGGAACAGTAAGAAGCACAGATACCATGGCAGGACTCAGGGGATGCCAGTTCTTTGCCAAAACATTGGCATTGACCAAAACAGCAAGAAATGACCATCATATGTTGTGATCAAGGCCCTAGAGCCACTCCACACAGATAAGGTTTGCATGCATCTCTGAATTAAAAGACCATCCACATAGCAGAAAGCACGAGAAAAAGGGTGGAAAGAATGCACAGTGACTTCAGTGACTTCTTACTTGTTTTTCTTTTTAATGTAAAAGGTGGAAAATTGGAAGTTCTGCAATACCCCAAAGTGACAATCCAGGACAAGGGAGTTGGCAGCAGTGCTAAAGGAACACTTGCTTTACAGAGTCTGCCCAAGAGACCCTCACTTCTGAAACTGAAATTTCTTTACAGATATGTCAAAGGCATGAATAATGGATCATATGGAAGCTGTTAAACTGTTCATTTCTGGGACGAAGCCTCTGTGAAATGGACAACACTCTTTAAGAGGCTGAACTGATAGAACATATGCTGAATTAAGACATGACACTGATGGCTAATTATGTCCCTTAACTCCACTGTATAGTTCAGCATGGTCTTGACTTCCCATGTTCAAAGGATTTGCCTAGGAAAGTTACATTGCCCTAGCTGTAGAAATTGTGTAGTTTATTATCATGGTGATAAACTTTATCAAGATTCCTCTTTGTATGGGGCTGTGAACTAGACTAAGTCTCTGACAATGGTTTTGATGTGTTATGTTTTTGATTTGCTACTTGGAAATTACATTCACCTGCTGTTGTAAATGGCTTTGAAAAATGCTGAAGAAAAGCAGCAGGATAGTTCTAAACGGTATTCTTATTGCTTGGGTCCTTGTCAAATGCATAGCTTCACTTCTGGAATTACTAACCAACAGTTTCAGTTTAGAAAGGTGGAACAAAGTAATCCCAGAATTATTGAAATGAATGAATGAATGAATGAATGAATGAAAGAAAAAGAAAGAAAGAAAGAAAGAAAGAAAGAAAGAAAGAAAGAAAGAAAGAAAGAAAGAAAGAAAGAAAGAAAGAAAGAAAGAAAGAAAGAAAGAAAGAAAGAAAGAAAGAAAGAAAGAAAGAAAGAAAGAAAGAAAGAAAGAAAGAAAGAAAGAGAAAGAAAGAAAGAAAGAAAGAAAACATTATGTTGCAGTTAAACCTCCCCCCCAGTTGCAAAGAAGCAGCTATTTCATTTTAGCTAAAGCAGTCCCCTGTTTGTTTTTCTCTGGGAATATTTTAGAAACTAAACCTAAAAGAACTTTGATTCCAGCTGTATGGGAAAAAAGAAGAGGTAGACAATATTTAATCCTGCCAATATTGTAGCATCTTTATACAACACAAAATAGTCCTAAAATAGGAAGGCTGTACCAGACCTACACAACCCTTACAGGGTGGGAGAGGGGGCAGGGAGGGAAGCATTAATATAAACTTGTTATTAATCATTAGAGTGTAATATAGAAGTCTGCTTTCACATCTCAAGAAAAAAAAAGCTTACTAAACAAGGCCTTGAATACATTTGAAGACAGCATGTTAACGACCGCTTTAGCAGCCTCTTTTCGTTAGCCAAATGAAAATTTAAGTCACAAATAAAAAGAGCATACTCCGTGCTGCAGTTCTTTTCCTTGCTCATATAAAAAGTGAAAATGACAAGATTGTGTTTTTTTCCTGGAAATAAAAATCTGTTAGCACAGCCTGCTGGTTTTCATCAAAACTGCAAATAAAAAACTTAAAATTTTCTTTCTGAAATCTTTTTTCTTCTCAGGGTCTCTCTTCTTCAATATTCCAGACTGATAAAGTCATACAATGTGTGACCAAGGAACCCCAGTTTTTAACTTACTCATCTTGCAGGCAAGGCTGCACTCAACATTGGAAACTACTGCGGTAGGCATAGTATTCACACTACTCTGGACACAAACTTGTACTTCAGAAATAAATTTTGGTGACATTTGGATCCATCTCCTGCTCAAAGCAAAGACAGCATAAACCAAGTGGCCTTGTCAACTTGGCCTTGTCAGCTTACAAATACATCCAAGGATTGAGAGTCCAAACATCACTAGGCACCCATTCAAAAGCTTAACTTCCCTCAAACCAAAAATTCTTTTCCTAATAACTACTCAAAATTTCCCTTATTCCACTTTGCATCTGTTGCCTCTTGTCCTATCACTGCACGCCTCCAAGAAGAGACTGGCTCCATCTCCTCTACGTCCTCACATGAAGCAGCTGAAGACAGCAGTGAGACCACCTCCTCCACCCTCTTAAACTCTCTTCTTCTAACTAATCCATTTCTCTCAAATTCTCCTTGTATGTCACGCATCCCAGTCTCCCATATGATCCTGATGGATCTAGTATGCCCATGTCTTTCTTCCACTGGGGAACCCAAAACTGGGTACACTAGTCCAGGTACAGTACCAAATAAAATGGAATAACCATGTCTCTTGACCCGCGGTCCTTAAAAAAAAGGCATTAAAGAGTATTGGCCCCAGTATCAATGCCCAAGAAACGCAAATAGTAAACTCGCTGCCAGTAAGTTTGAACAGCTGATCACAACCCTGTAAGCCCAGCAGTCCAGCCAGTTATTCACTCACCTTATCTTCCACTTACCCAAACCATACCTCAACCGTTTGTCTACAAGGTTACTATGGGAAACTGTGGCAAAGAGCTTGCTTAAGTCCAGGTGAACAACACTCACCGCTCTCCGCTCATTCAAGTGAATAGTAGACTCACTGTAGAAAGCTATCAGGTTGGTTGGGCATAATTTGCCCTTGGTAGATCTATGCTGTCTTTTCCCAGTCAGTTTCTTGTCCTTCATACAACTGGAAGTAGTTTTTGTGAGGATTTGCTCTGTGATCTTCCCAGGGGCAGGGATTAGGCTGACGAGCCTGTAGTTCCCTGGGGGCTCTTTCTTGCCTTTCGGGGCAGTTGGCCAAGGGGTGTGTGCCATATGCCTCTTCAAATCATCAGGAACCTGCCCTGCTCACTATGACCTCTCAAAGATGAGAGCAGCTTTGCCATGACTTTGGTCAGCTCCCTCAGCACCTTTGGCCGCATTTCAGGTGGACCCACGGACTTGCGTATGTCCAGCTTGCCTTTTGGTCCCCAACATAGCCTTGCTCTACTGTGGGTAACGCTCCACATCATTGCCAGATTTCGCCACTAAGCTCAGGGACCTAGGGCCTCAGAGCAGACCTTACGCAAGCAAATGCCAAGGCAAGGAAGGCACCGTGTGTATCCTTTGTCACCAGGTCCCCTGCCTCATTTGGCAGAGAGTCCACCTTTTCTTAGGCTCCCTTCTACCGCCAGTGTATTCAGAGAAGTCCTTCGTGTTGCTTTCCACGTTCCTCACTAGTTTCAACTCCAGCTGAGCTTTGGGCTTTCCAGATTCCACCCCACCATACTCAGGCAATGGCTCTATTCCTCCAGAGCAGCCCGGGCCCACTTCCGCCTTCTGTGCACTTCCTTTGCATGTCAGCCTCAGTCAGGAGTTTTCTGTTCATCCATGCTGGCCTTCTGCCAGGGCTGGCAGACTTCCCACACATCAGATGGACCCTCCTCGTGCTTTGAGGAGGTTGTATTTGAAGACTGACCAGCTCTCCTGGACTCCTTTGCCCTCTGGGGCGACTCCCATGGGATACGGCCTACCAGATTCCCTCAACAAGCCAAAGCCTGCTTTCCTCAAGTCCAGGGCTGTAATCTTGCCACATGTCTCTCTCACATCTGGGTGGACCTTGGACCTACATTGCAGCCTTGTCGGCAGTCCTGCCTCTGTGTCACAGAGCAGTGAGGGCTAGCTGCTCCACCATGGAAGGCTAGTCAGGAGTGGGACGCAGTGACGAGGCAGGCACAACCAGTGGCCTCGCCAAGAAGGAGCCAGGATGCAGAACAGCAAGTCCAGGTCAGGATGAGGGCCAAAGACAGTGGGTGTCATGCAGCCCAGCAATGCCCCAGCAAGTCCATAGTGATGAGGCAGATCCAAGGTCAGCCAGGAAGCTGAACCAGTGGGTCTGGATCAAGGTCCAGACCGTGCAGATACAAGATCAGCCATAGACAGAGCTGCCACACAGCTGCGATGGAGCACAGGCAGGGGCCAGCAGCAAGGCCTCTGCTTAAAAGCAGTTCCCAAGGCAAAGGAGGGATAGGCCCTTGCTCCTAGCTTTCTTCCCAACAGCTCTTATCAGCAAAGGAGCTGAACTTGGACTTGGCCACCTAAACGCTAACTTAGCCGACTAAACTCCTAGAAGAGGGATGCACTGCGGGCCCTGACACGCTGACTCCATCGCCTTCTTTTCCTGACTGAACTCTCTGGATGGACCACGACCCAATTCATTACCTTGCCTTGCCTGGGAAAGTCAGTGGACCCTCTTATCAGCACACCTACTCTGCCTTCCCTATTCAGTGGGAGTGCTGTGGAGTGCACCCTGGCCACTGAGGGCATTTCCTGTGCTGTGGCCAACCCCAGCTCCTGGTTTGCCCCCCTTGCAGCTCTCCAACAAAAGTGCGCGCACCCGTTTCACCAGGCACTTCCCTCCTGCTCCGTGTGCCTCCCCTTCTCTTCAGGCTTTGGTCACCATCCCCTGATGAGCCTAGGCTCAGGCCCTCCTAGCTGGGCTGGAAAGCCTGTTGGAAAACATGCTCTTGCCCCACTCCTGTGTGGCATCCTGTGTCTCCCCAGCACTCCCCATTTCTCAAAGAGGGGGCCCATGGTCATAAAAGCCAAAGCTCTGTCTGTAACACTGGCTGTGCAGTCAGGTGTTAACCCGTAGGTTGGGTGCCCTCCCACCCAAGCCTTTCCTCTCCACTGGCGGGACCAAGGATGACAGCACCTGGGCCTCAGTGCCCTGTAGCCACTCTTGGTTTGTTAAGGTCTCCCTTGACAGTATCATTGGTGCACACATGGATGAGCAGGCCAGGGGTAACAGGGCAAAGTCCAGACATGCCTTAGTGCTCTCTGCAACAGCCCCAGTCCAACCTCCCTGCAAACAACCGATCACGGGAGGTAGCAAGTAAGGTCAGTAGATGGGTGCCTCTGTACCCTGTAGAAGGAAGTCTCCAACCAGTGTCACATGCCACTTCCTCTCGGCGCTGGTTCAGGTGTGGTTCAGATTCACCTGGCTGGGATGCATGCCTTGACAATTCAGCTTGTATGGGAATATACATCCAGTGGTCATTCAAATGCAGTCTCAGAATTGTCCCTCCTTTCTTGCATTGCGAGGGCTTAGGTTCTTGCCTATGTAGGAGCTCTGCAAAGATCCTGTCAGTCTCCTGTTTGTCTGCCCATATGGCAGTCTGTGCATATCCCTCACATCTCCTTTTGTGGTGACATAGTGACTCAACCATGACTGCAACCCTGACATGCAACACCACATTGCACCCAGGCACTCTGTTGTCCAAGGCCTGGATTGTATCCGCTTTCAGGGGTTCTGTCTGTTCTGAAGACTCTAGTATGTCAGGGTAGTTGCTCCAGGCAGTGGCTTGGAATGTGTCCTATTGTACAGAGTCCATCGCTGCGCAACTCTAGAGTCTCAGGCTGTCTTGAGCAGAGTCTTTAGCCCTCTTTGCATCCTCTTAGAATCACAGAGTATCTCGAGTTGGAAGGGACCCATAAGTATCATCAAGTCCAACTCCCTGCTCCTTGCAGGACTACCTAAAACTAAACCATATGACTAAGAGCATCATCCAGATGCTCCTTGAACCCTGACGGGCTTGGTGCTGCGACCACTTCCCTGGGGAGCCTGTTCCAGTGACCGACCACCCTCTCAGTGAAGAACCTTTTCCTAATGTCCAGTCTGAACTTCCCCTGATGCAGCTTCATTCCATTTCCTCCTGTCCTATCGCTGGTCACCAGAGAGAGGAGACCAGCACCTCCCCCTCTGCTGCCCCCCTTGAGGAAGCTATAGACTGTGATGAGGTCACCCCTCAGCCTGCTCTTCTCCAAGCTGAACGAACCAAGTGACCTCTTGCGCTCGAGGCCTTTCACCATCTTGGTCGCCCTCCTCTGGACACACTGTAATAGTTTGATGTCCTTCTTATGTTGAGGCAACCAAAACTGCACACAGTACTTGAGGTGAGGCCACACCAGTGCAGTGTAGAGTGCGACAATCACCTCCCTTGAGCAGCTAGCTATGCTGTGCTTGGTGCACACCAGGACACGATTGGCCCTTTTGGCTGCCAGGACACACTGTTGAATCATATTCAACTTGCCATCAATCCAAACCTTAGGTATTTCTTAGTCACGTTGTCATTCTTGCTCTGACCACTTTTAAGCAACACAAAAAGAACAATATAATTGCTGCAAAGAAATGCAACCCAAATATCATGGTAGTGGCTGTATAGCAATTATGTCATGCACATGGCATTCTTAGACTCAACTTTTAATTTGTCTCCTCACATATGACCTCAGACTAGTCAGATCACAATCTGAGCTAGATGTATTGCCTTTTTTGACATGTAAAACTAGAAGATCTTTGAACTAGTAAAGCATCTTCATTATCACTCCATAAGCATGTTAACTTCCTCAAACATTTAATCTATTGCCCCAAAGTTGTACAAAACCAAAGCACAGATGTGGATAGGCACATATATGGCAGACCATTCAGTCAAGTACAGTCACTTTGGGTGTATTCCTCATTCTCCTCCCCTCACCCCACGCAAGAAGAAAATTCAAGATACTTTTCAGTACAGTGGTTGTACAACGATAGCACAGTCTAGGCAAGCAAATTCTGGAACTGGGTGCATGGGGCACCTATGTCCTAAATTCAGAAGAGGTAGCTGAAAAGCTAGACTGACCCTAGACATAAGCGAGAAGGGCTGTGCTGTGTTATAAGGGGACTTAGTGGCTCGCACCAACACCAACTTAGAGGTCTTTTGGTTCTGCTTTATTGACCAGTCTAGCCAGCCTGCTGTTGGAAAATCCTTAAGAAGGACAACTTGCTAAACACAGAGGCACATTTTTGTGCAATAATAATGTTTTTTCTGCACTGCCACTCTGAACCAAACATTTTCTATGCTGTTTTTCAAAGCCATTTTAAAGATTTCTCCATTCATTCTCAGCCTTTGCAGATTTTTTGTGCACATACTAAATCACTTGCCAGCAGATGTACAGCCAAGTTTAAACTGAACCACCAGAGACAGCTCTCCCATTTTTTTCTGTAACCTCTGCAAAAAAGGTAGAAACTAAAAATGGCCACTAAGAATTCAAATTGAACAGCTGACACTATATAAAACATTGAAGGAACATGGAGGTCAGAAATGAAGCAGGACTAGCGAGCATAAATTAAATGTGCTGGGATTCTTTGTTTATGCATCATTTGCTTTGTGCCTGACAAGAATTAGATCTGTCCAAGTACATTTATAAGGAGGCAGCTCAGGATTAATTTCTGGCTAAATGAGTCCTTTCTTGGTGACAAGCAGTATGTGGTGATTCCTCTGCTGCAGCAAAAATTATCAAACGCTATTTCCTCCATAAATTCCAGAGAAGTCTGTAGGGCAGGATGGTTTCTTAGTTCATTTTCTAACAGTCCTTGTAAGAAGGTGAAATGTTTGAAGAAGCTTAAGTTTTTCTTTGATAAAGGTGGCAGTGGCTCCCACTTAACATTAATGCAGGCTTTTCACTGATTTTGAGAATGGCAAAAAGCCTTAAGGAATACTTTTGTTAGGAAAAGACTAGTGTCCTTAATAAATACAGATTGTAAATTACTTTCCAAACAGTTTTTAGGTTAAACTTTCAGATTAAATTAAGGCTTGGCTCACGTAATCCAGAGATCAGATGTGTTTTGTGTGGGAGGAAGCTGGCAGAAGTTAATTTTAGGGAAGTACTACATTCAAATCCATTATTCTAAACTTATTTCTGAACCTGTCTTTTTGATCTCATTGTCATCGCCATGTATGCATGTGTGTGAAAATCTGTCATATGTATCTGAAATGTCTAGGCCTGGAAAATAAGCTACACAGATGACAAAGACTTCAAAATAATCCATTCATTTCTATCTTAATTTCCTCATAAAGAACAAGAAACTGACCCATTGTTTCCTGAATAGCAACAAACTAGAGGTAGAACATATAGCTGTGACTATAATGAGAAAATTAAGTGGTAAAAAAGTCTGAGCATAAACTGTTTTCTTAAACAGAAAGGATAAAATTCTGGCTGCAGTGAAATCAATAGCATAGCTTCTGCTGACTTTAACAGGATTGCAGAAAGGAGGGAAGGAGGCCAGCCTTCCTGATCCTCTTCATACTAAATGTTTCATAATGCAAAGATACATAACACGAAACTCAAAGAAATCAGAGTAGAAGAAGGAGATGATAAGAGGGGCACAGACCCTAGCTTACTGCTGACAGGTATGTGCTGGCAGCACGATCCAAGGAATCCCACTGCCCCATTTCTGAACATACAGCTAGGTCCCTGGCATTTTCAGCCCCAGAAGCCCCTGCTAGTTCACCAAGCACCATAGCTTGGGATTCATATGACTGTACCCCTCAGCTGGACACAGACTGAGTTCAGGAACTGCTTGAGAGAAAGCTGCAGGTTGGCCACTACTACTACTGAAGCCCTCAGGCTTGAGGACAGGAGTAAACCTCCACAAGCTGAAAATAGTATGCCAGTTCTCAGGAAGAAAATGTTACCTGAAAGCTTGTGGTGCCCGTGCTTCAAGAAAGCAAGGTCTCGTGTTTATATCTAAGTTTCTCTGGTTATTATATGAATTCCCAACTAAATGAAAGTGCATACCAAAAAAGTTAATTTAGTTACTTGAAGACTGAACTGGCTACTGCCTTTGTTAGTCATGCTCATGCAAATGATCTTAGTCCTGTTCAAAGACTGAATACTGGTGACAATAGCAACAATTTTTTCCAACTTGGATCATTCTGCACACCTCAGGTGTTGAAATACAGTTTGTTAAATGACTAAACATGTATGTGAAATTCCAGTTCTCCCCACAGTAGCTGAAGTGCTGTTTTTCAAGAAATACATTGACTGCTGTGCACCACTTTTGGGAAAACATTTTGGGGAGCCATAAAAAAAGATACAGAAAATCACTTTTATGCACCCAGCTTCAAAAATGTAGTTATCTATTTTCTTCACATTTTAGAGACTAGCGAGGTGAAGGACCTTGCCCCTTTGAGGATTTTTTGGCAAGAAAGACCAAGCTGGAAACGGAATAATGTGTTCCAAGATCTTGGTCTAATCTCTATTTAGCACATTCCTGACACCTACCAAAAGGGAAAAATTACATGTTACATTTTTAGCGCAACAATTAACAGCTGGACAAAAGCAAAAGCAGCTAAAACATTTCAAATATAGAGACACAGCCAAAAGAGTACAGAACTGCTGATCTACATAACATGGGTTTGCTATAATATGGGTGCTTAGTGGCACTCAGAGAATTTCAAGCACTTTTGAAGTATGAAGCGTTGCCAAATATTAGCTCAGATGTGTTAAATACATTGTCAGGTGGCTGTACCCTGGTTAAATACAATAGAAAATGACCACATACTCCTACAGCTTGTAGCTTTGCAACAAGAATGTAGAAAGAATGAACTTTATGCTATGCAACTGACAGAGGAGGGCACCAACTGTTCCACTTAAAAAGTGTAACTGAAAGCACAAAACCACATATCTGATCTAAATTTGTTCCTTTTAGGCTTTACAGTAGAATTAAAAGCTACTATAAGTAATGCAGAAACCTATTCTGCTATACACAAGGATAATGAAAGAGGGCTCACTTCTTACCAATGGTACTGGGCTCCCCAGTGACAGCTCTAATAGTATTTTGTTGGTGCCTATGTATGTTAACTGGTTTTGCAGGTGCAGCATACTTCCCTTCCTGTGGTTGCTTTGCCAGGCTTAGTACTGGCAAAGAAAATAACTCACGAAGACTTTACTTAGGTGATCACCTGTAAAGCTCTAGTGGGAATGGACCTAAGTGTCCCCAGTCAAAGACTCAACCCCACACACTTGCTTTCTTGCTAAGAAAGAAGATATATCAAAGCTGCTACAGAAGTGTTATTGCTCAGAACTATGTGAGAACATTTAAGACCTTGGAAGTTACTAACGTGTGCAGATTAAAAAAAGAACAACAAAACAATGAAATTCTAGTAGATCACAGATATACCTTCTTGGGAAGAGACTCATTCTTGCACGTGCCAGAAAACTGGGGAACCATGCACAAAACAACTTCCTCATTTCAGCATGCTAACACCCCATAAACAAATATTCAAAACCAGCTGATTAAAATGAAAAGAAACTCGAAATTCTCCTATACCACTTTATGAAGGAGCACTCTGACTTTAGGCTGAGTTAGCGGAGCCTTACCCATACCAGCCAGTCATCTGCTGATTTCTAGGTATGAAGGCATGAACAACTGCCAACGAGCCTATTAAGAAGAAAAAGAGACTGTTTCCCTATTATAGAAACAAAGACATCCCCAAGAATCAATAGCTTTTAGTCATCTATGCCATTTTTTCAAAGAGAGATAATACACAATGTTCTATCCTCAAGTACTCTGATGTACCTTTCATACACTCCACTGGGCTCAAGAGTGTTCACAATAGCAGAATTCAGCCATAAAAATTAACTGGCCTGAGTTACACAACTGTTTGAGACTAATCCAAGAACAAAGAGCAAAAAGGACAGAGTTTCAACCCATTCTCTAACTGCTGTGCATATGTCTTAGTTTATTTCTTCACCCCAGCTCATCAAGCTCCTCCGCCCCACAAAAAGAAGCATTTTTACTTGCATAACTTCTCCCTCTCAGGGCAGCTGATTGATACACTTCCATTCCCAATGTGGCTGTTTGGAATATTCAGGGAATCAAATTAAGATAGATACTCACATGAATAGTTTGGATTTTCTGTCCCTAAATGCTAGCCCCTGCCTAGAGGTGCTAAGATTGGTCAAGATGTGAGAAGACCTTATTTGCAGCTTCCTAATTTTAGATCTTCCCTGTGGACTATACAAGCAGCCAAGAGAGAGGTAGACTGTCTTTGGCCATGTCCTAGGTGGGCTGAATTTCCAAGTGACCCAAACCTATGGCTCTTTCATGTGGGCAAAGTTGTGCAAAGCAGCCCCAGAAAGACCTTAAAAGCAAATTCTCTTTTTTCTGCCAGCTAGCTAGGAGAATGAAGATGTTCTACACAGCTATTCCCAAAAACTTTCCAAATTGTTTCTAGTCCCAAATGAACTTTTAATAACAACCCAATATCTACATGAAGAATCAATCAATAAAGGGAAACCAGAAAGAACAACAGCTCCTTGTTCACTTAGTAAGCATTACAGATTGCTTCCAGACAAATTACATTAACTTTTTTCTCACTTAATGAATGACTTATACATACAACAAGAAAATAGAGGGAGTGTACCATCTGAGATTTCCATGTTATCAACACCCATAAATCACAACTTATACATAATACTAATACCATATCTACTATAATATTCAATTTCACAGTATGGATTTGATGAGAAGTAGATCACCTCATTTCTGGACAAGGGGTCCAGAATCTTCACCACTTCTCACAATGCCTTTCTACTCTTTACAATAGAAATTACAGCACATGCATATAAATTCCATCCGTCTCTGGTGTGAACACTTTCAATATTCAACCATTTACAGAAAAAACACAATAGCTTCATAAAGGGAACACAGCCTTCCATGTCAAAATACAGGCTGCTGTGGGCATTTTTGCTAAGCTGGGCTTCATTTTTTTAAATAGTGGGCATTCAGAACTTTGGTTGAAATCAAAAGAAACTGAAGCTAATCAGCCCCTTGGTAAATCAGGCCTGAGGTGTTAGTGGATGCATGAATGAGAGAACAGTGTAACTCTCCAGACATAGATTCTATCCTCAACATGATGCTGGTCTGCTGGAGGGTCTGCAAGGAGTGATTTCATTGCCTGTGACTTGGTTTCTCCGTTAATAAAATTGGCCTAAGGGTACTTAGCTCTTTTGAAAAGCGCTTTTTGATCTGCTGATGAAAACCATTACAAAAATCATTCCTGCTCATTTCCTGATTCTGTATTTGTACAATAAGAACCTAACTAGGACTCAAGGGTTCTACACTAATTAAAACCAAAGTATGATGGTAGTAATCACCAGGAAGATATTTAATCAGGACAGTCAAAAGGATCGTCAAAAAGCAAACCCCAACCATCTGAAATCTAGTGGTCCCTGTGTAGGTTTACCTTATGTTACAGCACTAAAAGTGAAACATGCTCTTTACAGAATCAATCCATCCCCTTCTTACAGTAGCAAAGTTCTTCTAGGTGATCTGTCATCCACACAGCTATCATGTCCAAACCTGCTTAGTTGCTCCATACAAGGAAAGTGTAGTTGTTGATATCCTGTTTTTCAGTGGGAATGGGGCTGACTCCTCACCAAGTGTTTATTCATAGAGGCAGATGTAAGCTACATGGCAACAGATCTGTTGGTAACAACCTGGGCTGGATTTGAAACTGTGACCTGCTGTACAATGCCTTATACCTCAGTCAGATGAGCAGTTCCCTTCTTCCTGTGTCTCAAATGTAACTGTGTCTCAAATGTAAAAGAAAACATTATAGTGGTATTCCTTCATCACAATTTTTTTTTCTTGAATCTTACCTCATTACATAGACATACATTGCCCTTTACTACCATACTCTCAGCCAGATGGCTGTCTCTATAAAAATCCTCTGGAGACAGCATCTAGCCAAGACACATATTGATAATGGACAATTTGTATGTGCATAATCAGATCATATTAAAGGAAAAAAACCCCGCAACTAAGTGGTATGTGGATACTTTTAAGTCTCTAAATACTAGTAGAGGACTAACAAACTGCCCTGTTGGCTTATTACTGGTCTTCATTTTGCCTTACTGGATGAAAAGCCCTTAGAATGCACTATATCCAGATGCTGCACTCCCTTAATCCAGTATACCTCTTGCACTATATAACAGCAGTTACCTCAAGAATCCCTGCAGACCTACGTATTACTTTTTTGGAGTAGAAGGCCCCCACAAATTCATGCATGCTGTGTAACAATCAACATACAACTATAAATGAATCCTTACCCCTTAGGAGACTATAAACCAAAAAAACAGTCAGCAAGTCACTACCACCACACACCAGAACACAGATCCCCTCAGCACAACTTGGGGTATCTCCTAGAAAATGCAAGAAGGTGGTTCTGGAGAATTTTTTGAAATTAAAAAAGAAAATTCAGGACCAAATCTACTCAATTTTCAATGAAGTTTAGTGTTACATATACCTTCTGGAAAATGTTGTACACAGCCAGACTAAGGGAGATTCTTCAGACTAGACTAGACTAAATAACATGTGGACAAGATTCAGTAATGTGATTTACTAACTTTCTCAGTTCTAAACCTGGCCAAGTACTGCATCTTGGCTGATATTTAGCCTTACTTTTAAGCTTCCTTATTTCATTCACCAGCTATTCCTGTACAATAATAAGCAAAGTATTTTTTCAGTCTTCTTGCAATGACAGATGATTGAAGCATACACCTGCAATCTTCTCCATAAAATTTAGGAAAATGCAGAAACGTCTGTGGGTTAGAACAGAAACGTTATTGCAACAGGATAGTCCAAACACAGGTCAAGAAAAACCAACCAGCTGGTGTCCTTTTTCCATCTCCTCTTTCACCCCTCTGTCCACACAGGCATATGCGTACATAATGAGTAAGCCATATGCTTTGTTAAAAACAACAACAAAAAATTAATCTATCCCTGCGTCTGTTTTGTGCATGCGCAAGCAATGTGTGTGCACATAATTAAAAAGTGAGATTACACTTTCTATTTCAGTAGGTTCACACAGATGACAGGAGATTGCCATTATAAAGGTCAATGAAATTCTTAGCCATAGCTCTAAGAACATTTCAATGTCTAACCATTATTTCCTTTTGTTAACATCTGCTTAACTAATTCATTGTAAATGGGCTGAGGAAAAGTTCCCTTTTCTAATAGCTCCAAATTTTCTCCTCAGCCAAAGAGAAAGTCAGAAAATTCTAGCATCTTCAAAGACAATCAACAGTAGCAAGCAACCTCAGAGTCATCAGTCTTAGTTTGTCAAAAGTTAATGTCAAGATATTTCTTTTTAAGAAGGAAAAATAATCCTGATTTTTCACTTTCTACCTATACAATAAAGAACAGAAGACAAGAGCAAAAAAATTTTTTTATTATTATTTTGTCAGCCTCCCTGAATTGTTGCAGCTAAAGCTGCTTTTACTATATTCTATATATACACTTACTGATTAAAAGTAAGTTACGTGATGGAAGTGATGCCCACTCCTTTTAAGAGCCTACAAAACTGAAGGTTCCAGTGCAAGAATGCAAGGATTTTTTTTCCTTATCACCTTAATGTCATTCTTCCTTTTATGAAATGATTAATTGCTGGCTCTTCTGTGAAGTTACAATCCTTACAATCCCAAGTGTGTTCACAATGGTTTCAGTATCTGCATCTACAGCTCACTTGGTATCTTGCTAGTATGTTGTTAGTTCTGCTTCTCAAATGTTTAGTTTGCGCTAGTCCTGCCACTAAGATTAAGGCTCCTAGCTCACCTTCCCTTATGGAGCAACCTATTCTTACTGCTCCCTGACATGCATAAGTCCCACAGGAGAGTCCCACAAGAGAGAAAAATGCTCCAAATTATTTACAGTGAGACTTGGGAGACCAAGTTCTGTTAACTAACCACTCCTGCAATTATGAAGAAAGATATTTTTGAAGACTGTAAATATTATTTGCAACTTTCTTAGGGTCCTGTGTAGCTAGTAGCACCCAGGTCAGAGCAAAGTGACTATATAAGAACCTAACAAAGCTAAAGATGATGAAGGATAAGCATAGAAATAAATACTTTTTTTCCCCCTCTTTATTAAAGAAAAGGTAGCACATAAAAAATCCCAAAAGAAATTAAGACCAAGAAAAAAAAAGATCATTGAGCTTATACTCTCTGCATTTCAACAAGGAGAAGAACAAGAGAGATCCCCAAAATGACTATACTTTATTCAGTAGTCTTTTCCACTGCACTTTAGTAGTAAAACCTCTGGGCCATGTTTTCTCACAAAGGTATGCAAGTGATATTTATTCCCTCATGTTCTATTAAGATCCCTCTTAATTAGCGTTATTTTAAAATATACACACAGGGACATTTTATAAATGCAAGAGGACATCATGAGGCAAGTGCATGATACTGTGAAAGAATTGCTTCATAGCTGGTAGGAGAATTCTGCTCCAAACGTCACCTTCGTTTCTCCCTGGTTAAAGAACAGTGATGTTGTAGCATGACAGTACCTTAGTCAGCCATTGCATTCTTCCTGTATTGGAAGACTTTCTGACAGGAATTAAACTTCCAGAATTGCTGGTGCCTAAGAAAACAAGAGCCTTTCCCCTATTAATGTCAACAGCACAGGACTTAGGCATGATCAATGACTGAAGTACTTTGAAACCACCCCACAGAGGCTGGGCAACTCCAAGTAGGATCAGAAGCTACCAGGACATGAAGTGATGCCATATGGCAACGTGAAAGCATGGGTTAAATTGTGAATCATATTTCTTATTCCAAGTTCAGTATCATAATTTCTAGGATTCTACTACAGAAGAACTGCTGTACTAGACCAAATGTTAAGTCCCCACGACTCCAGTAGCTTTCCTTTGACAATGTGCAAAAACCAGACACATCCAAAGGAAGCCCAATAAGCAAAACGCACCCATGAAAGTTAATTTAATAATGTCAACTGACTCCCTAGAGACAAAGATTAAGTCACAAAGCAAGTGAGATTTTATTTTCCTCTGATATTTGACCAGTGTGTAGTCTTATCATAGAGAAGCCCAAATTGTCTTTGAATCCTTTGGAGCTGATATCATCTTATAGCAGTGAGTTCCACAGCCAAAGCATGCACCACGAAAGCAGCATTTGGGAACTTTGGGGTTTCAAGTGTTTTGCATATTGATTTGCCACATGCTGTGGAACAAGATGAAGAGAAACTACAGATTCCTTTCTCTATCAAGTTTCATTATTTTGCATTCTGTTACAGTGTTATTTATTCAATTCGTCAATTCATTATTCAACTCATTTCTAAGACAAACAGTAGCAGTCTTCTCAGGCTGTTCATACTTGTTGCATCTCTTTGAAGCGAAGAACAGAGCAAGCTTTCTCCTTCAGTGCCAAAAGTATCATTGAAAAGAAGCAGGATCCTGCCTTCATCTAGGAATAGAGAGTCTTTTATCCATCCTGTTCTCAGTACAGATAAAGCTCAAGCATTAGACGGCACAGCACAAAGACCAACAAATCATCTCACTATGACACATTCTCGGTCTACCATGAGCAGTTACAACTGCAATGCCAATAACCTCTGCAATTCACTACTACAAAAGAGTCAAAGACAATACATTTGTTTTGAGCATAGGCAAGTGATCACTATCAGTTTTTAAAGGCCAGCAGCTTAAGAAACAAACCAGAAAGCCAACTATTAGGTTAATCCATACTAAAATGGTATCACAGACTGTTTCCTGCTCTTTTCATGAAGTAAAGCTGCTTGGCTTCATTTGCTGACACTCACTGAAAATACAGGGAACTTTTACAAGGAATTGGACAGTTTTATGTCAAGTGACAGTCATGTGACTGCCTCCCCACTGAAGCCCATGTATCAAAGCAGCTGCTAGCCTGAGAGTGGAGCACAGCATCTATTTTCACATAGGAATTACTGTGTCGCTTGGCAGAATTCTGTTCTATATTTGGTGAGTGACATAATACACAGCCATGAACCCTGGAAGCTGAGTCTCTCTCTCCCCCCCCTGCACTGCACTCAGAGGTGAAATGCCAGCAAAACGAAACCTGTCCCATGCCAGGGAAGCATATGCTGAACAAGCATTCTTTCTGTCTTTCTTGGTCCTTTACTCCAATAAGGGAAGTCTGGGCTCAGCTTCATTAATAATTAAAATTAGATATGCATAAATTATGTTCATGGAAACTATGGAGAGGTTAAGCCAACCACAGTGAGAAATAATCCTCCAGCAATATATATTTCAAAATGCTGTACTCAAAAATACTACTCTGTGCTAACACACTGTGTGCTACTGATTAAGAATTCTATGTCTGAGCTACAAACTTTTAAAAAGATTAAACAAATTTATTTCTCAATTCTAACTGGCACGAGCCAGAGCGGGGAGGGGAGGAAATCAGAAAACTTATGCTGCAGAAAGAATAAGACAAAGCTCTCTGGTGGGAGTAGTGTACACCCATTCAATCTCAGAGCAGAATTCTTTTTTTCAAAGGAAAGAGAGGTTTTGGTTTTTCTCATCATATATTTAAAAAATTACACCTCATATTCTCATCATATATTTATATTTGACTTATATATATATATATCAAAAATTATCATCATAAATTTAAAAATTTAAAAAAACTCATTAAAATGTGGCTTTAATATTGGGATATTGCCAAGGAGCTTAGGCTTAACATTCAATCTAGTAATAAAACTGACAGATTGAAGGAGAGGACAGAAATGAATTAAAGTGAACTACAATAAAGACAAATGGGAAGCGATTCACAGTGATCATTCCTTTCTAATGCACAAAACCAGAACAGGGGTTAACTGGCTTGGCAGCTGTTCCACATGGATGGATCTTGTTGGTCAGACTGGGCAGTAAATTGAATACTGAATTTGAATGCCAAGATTATAATCTTCCTAAAATGGAAAATGGCAGTGTGGCACAGCAATCTCAGCTGATGACATGGAGATTTTATTTATTTATTTATTTAAACATAAATCAATGTATCAGGCTGGACTGTTTTTTTAAAGCTTAAGGCAAATGCATGGCAAATTGTTTTGCATTCCCTCTTTAGCCACCAATAAGTAGAGGGCTTCTTGTTCTGATGTACTGCTCACTAGCTAACATAAGATGGGGCTGCAGGCTGGCAGCTTGGCTTCCCAAATCCTGGAGCTGAGGTGCCTCACTAGGCACCCATGCCTGGAAATCTCAGCCAATATTTTATTTGAAAAATTCCTAGACATGAAAATCAATTCAGCAGTGCAACTAAACTTACACTTATTTATTGTACGAGTCTCTTTATATTGCTTTTCCCTTGACCTTTCCTAACTATTTATGTATTATTTACTTTCTAGTCTTCATGTTTCACCTTTGTTAATGAAATGTGGCAAAAGCACTGCATTAAGAAATTAATATTTTTTATTTCTTTTTCCTTAAACAAGTCTCTCTTTCTTTAAATTAAGCTAACTCTTATGCTTTGTGATGAGTAATGCCAGTGAATGTGGGGTTACAATAACACAACAAATTTAGAAAGGAGAGATGATATATGCACAGCTGAGAGGTCTACTCAGAACGTGGAAGGCTTACTAAAAAAGAGAAAGGAAAATCTCATTTACCCATTAGTCGATAGAAACAGAATTTGGAATCCAGTTTGATGAGGCTGCTGCAGAGAGGTTAAATTTAAGATGTATTTTGTCCTATAGAGGTGAAGAAAATGGAAATAACAGCAATTTCTATCAAAGAAGTGGTAGACAATGAGTGCTGGAAAACTGCATAGCCATGATGACCTTGGTGACCTGAGGGTGAAGGAATTCTGTCATTCTGCAAAATGGGGGGAGGCACGGAGGATCATCAGTTAATAATCAAGCTTAAATGCTGGGCACATTTTGAGACATCTGTTTTTTCTTAGAATGATAGTGGTATTTTTTCATAGATGATAGACAAAAAAATCCCAACCAAACAAACCCTAAGCTAAAAATCCAGGATGCAAAAAACCCTAAAGAATTAGGAGAAGGATTGGGAAGGTGTGGTCTTTTGGTCATACTATATCTTCCTTGTATATCCTGTGCTTCACAGCACACAGTTACCTTTTAGCCAAAATTCAAGTGCCCACCCAACACGTCTTCCCAAGCAAGCAGCCAAACTCTTCACTAATCCCATTCCCAGCTCTGGTCACCAGGGAGGAGGAAGAGGGAGAAAGACACAATGGCAGAGGACTCTCTACCAGACTGTCTCCTATCTCCTTACCCCATGGGTGTCTCACCCTTATCTCAGCATGGTAGGCACTGTTAATTCAAAAAAGGGAGAGAGGTGAGAGAAAAAAACAGCTTTGAACCTTTCTATAAACAGCCTGTACAAGCCATTCCTTTCAACTGTGTCACAGGATTGTCTTTCACTTCCCAAAGCCCATTTCTGATGGTCTTGAGGTTAGCACTGATGTTTTACTGGATTTGTGGCTGCGCTGTCACATGTGAAAAGCTACCAGCTGACTCTGACATTTCAGCTTCTCCTCTCTCTGCTGTTGGAACAAGGCCACCTGCACAGCTGCCCCATTTAACAGTCACAGTGGAAAACACTCTGCTGAAGCACTCCTTCACCTGACGTTTCCTGTGTTTCCAGGGTTATAATGCTGCCCAACAACCAGAGACCACACTCCATGTTTTGCCAGCGCTCTGATTGTTCACCCCCAAGCAGTATAGGTATATATACCAATGACTGCAGTTAAACCTTTTTAACAGCTGTACAGGCCACAACATTATCATCCACTTTGTAAAAGTTCAGTCCAATTTATTTCTTTTCGCACCACCAAACAGCTGCCTTTCAGCATACATGCTTTAGAAGAGCTTAACTATAGGGTTTAAATTACATACGATTATTCACAATGAGCAGCAATGACGCTAAGAAAGCACAGAAGTCCCTTGCAGACCCTTTTTCTTCCATGAAGTGAGTCAAAGGGACATGCTTTAATAAAGAGAGCTTTCCCAGTTAAATTTCTGTGAATTACTAATGCTCCTCTCAGATGTTTAGGTACACATCCAACCATTAGATTACACATGTGGGTTATCAGCAAGAAATGGAGAATCATTCCTGCAGGGAATTGGAATTACAGCAAAGTCTAGCCAAGAAGAAAATGTAGAGAGAGACTACTGCTCTCCCCTCCTGAAGTGTTCCCATGTTCGGAGTTTGCCTGCAATACAGAATACAGTTTGTGCATAAACCGGAATTTATACACACGCTTGTATTCAAAATGCTACACTTAAAATCACACTAGACATATGAACACATACTCTCTGTGCACAAAGCCCTTTATTTATGAAGCAACCTTGCTTTCTTAAAAAAAATAGGGAGTTTTATGTTTGATTTTCTACCTGGTCCTTTTTCCATTCATTTTGAATAAGAAGGTGGTACTAATGATGTGATAAGCAATAAATTTATGTGTCACTGAAAGAGAAGTAAACGTTAGGTATACTGTCTTTCTATCTGTGCATCTGAGTTGGACTGAGGCAGAAATGCTGTCTTCCTCTACACATACATCAACACCATTGGCACAGCAAGTATAAATAACAGCGTTCGGCAATTATACCAAAATACCACATAATTCATATCAAACCCTACTGGTGAACACTGACTGATAGGACTGTAAAAGGAAACAGCATGTGCAGAGAGTTCAAAATTGAAGAAGGAAGAGAGAGAGCAGCTGGAGGAGAGCCTGGGAATAGTCAAAGCTAAGGCTGCAATGGGCTTGACGCAAGAAAAGAACAACTAAGTCTGGCCACTTCATGGCAGTAAGCATACCGAGTTGTGAACAAAACGGTTAACTACAGATGACAGCACACAGATACAGGTACAGGGAAACAGATCACTGAAAAACACACAGCTTTTAGAAGTGCCAGAGCTCAGCACCTGAAAGGGAGAACCAGCTGACAAAATGGTGAAGGAGTCTGGGGGCTTGGAGCAGAGCTGCGAGACACAGAGTTGTGAAGCTAACCTCAGTCACAACCCAGCAATCACTCCTCCCTTCCCAGCTTTTCAAATCAAAAGACAGCTGTAGGCTGAAATGAAAATAGTCAGTGTATTTAAACCATCAAACCAATGAATCCAGCAGTGAGGATGCTGGATGCAGCTATAGTGCATAGTGGGGTTTGTTTTCTTATTAAGCTTTACGGGGGGAAAAAAAATGATGTGTGTTTGATGCTTCCAGTTAGAAAATGTAACCTAAAGGCATGCCAGCTAAATACAAGCTAAAGGTGTGATAGTGGAATTATTTCCTGGAGAAGCAACCTCAAGAAAACAATGGGAAAAGGAAGATGTTGACTCCTTCCCTTCTGCTTCCATGTTCTCAGCCTCCTCCCAACCCCCTTCTCTTCTTCCTCATATTTTCCCTCCTCTTTTCTTTTAAACCACCCAAATCTTCTGTTTCTCCCCTGCAGTCCTCCTACTACCCCATTATTGTGTTTTTTACTGCTCTGTGGCAGTCAACTTTTTCCATTTCCCTTCTTGAATACTACACTACAAGCATGTTGCCTCACTCCTCTGTCCCCTCAACACACATTATGTGACTGGTTTGCATAAGAGAGAATGAAACTGCCTGTCTTTTACTAAGGTAATTAGTTAGTACACAGAAATGTGAGCTGTCAACAATTCTCAGATGGGGCAGAGGAGACCCCAAGTGCCAGGTCAAGGAGAGGGAAAGGAATTGCGATTAGGGAGTTAACAACTCTACCCTGCACAGAAAGGCAGGCTGTGGCAACATCATTCCTCCCTTGTGTCCCTCATCACAGACCTGGAGTTCCTTCTGAGAGCTACTGAATACACCCGTGCTCTTGCCTTAGTTACGGTGAGTGCTCTTTAGCTGCATTTATGCCACAGAGTTAGGCAAACGTGTCACAACAGCTGCACTGGTAGAATAACCAGAACATTGATATTGTCACTGTTTAGCAAGGCTGAAATTAAGCCACCTTGGACTACCAGAGCTCAAACTGAGTTCTACACACATACTGAATCATGAAAACTATTTAATTCTGAAGTGTGACATACCACAGAGGGATATTTTCTCTTATGTTTTACATTCTCTGTAGGGCAACGCAGTAACGGCTTTTCCCCAAAATGGAAGTTTTGAATAGCAGCCGAATCAGACCTGAGCTATACTGTTCCCGCCCCAGCCCTTTTGCTTCCCCTGCCATCCATTGTCTTTCCTCTAATCAGAATCCTATGCTTATTCTGGAAGGAACTAGATAATTTTTCACGTTATCTTTCATGGAAACATTTTGAGATACTGAAGTTGAAACATACTGCCACAACAAAGTCAAGAAATAACCACTGTAAGGAAAAGCAGTGTGATACTTCCTGTAATTACTAGAGGAAGAATTAAAAATGTTTAATTCCACTCCACACATTCATAAGTAATACAATTTTACAGGTATCATAAAGTGGGTGCCTAAAATATAAGACTTTTTTTAGACACACAAGATGGATTTGTTTCTACCCCATCACTTTCATTTCATTTTGTCATAAAAAGCTAACTATTAATACAAAAAGCAACCTTCACTTATATCATATAATCTTAATTATTTTTATGGTACCCACTTCTGCAATAGGCACTTGACAATGCTACTGAAAAGGAGTAACGCTCCCAATGCAGCTGCTCCCATAAAGAGTACCAACTTTAGCTACTTCAGATTCACTGGAAAACAACTAGAGCTACAGTAGTGAATTCCTACATAAATTCTTTGTGCTATGACAAGCTTATTATGTAATTGTAATCTCACAAATTTGTGGAATGGAAAGTCCTATCTAATTTCCTCAGTTATATTTAATGTAAGGTTCTCTTGCCCAAATCGACTGAATTACTCTATATTTTCAATATGTAAATACATAGTAGAAGCCACTTTTGTAGAGGCTTAAGTTTTTAGGTTGTTTCCTTATATTGAAATTTTATTGGGAATGATACATTAACTAGCAAAAAACCCCCACACCCACAAAGACATAGTCTGAAACCTTATCTCTATGAATAGTCTTTTACACACAGATGATGTTAAACAAGAACTTCCCATACAGATAGGAGGAAAGGGGCAAAACACCTAAAAAGCTATTGCATGCTGTCATGAGTCACTTAAAAAATATCTGCCACAAATATAAAAAATAAAAATATTTATTTTATGATGCTATATAAATACATTTGATATGCTTCTCTCTCCTCAGTCTTTTCTATCACCATTCTATGGCATCAAAAGCTGCAAAAAAATGAAGCTGGAAAAAAAGCCCAAGATGACAACCTAGTGAGAGCTATTAAAAAGGAGTAAGAGGTTCGTATGGAACCTGTAACTTTTATAGCTAGTTATTTTCTCAGGTTTGGAATTCCAATCTGCAAAGAACACCTTTACAGTTCATAAACATGATTTAAAAGATTTTTGCAAAATTCATAGCTGTCACAGATGGAAACGGTTATACCTTTCAGCACAACTGCAACAGCTGGCTGTGTGAACTACAAGCAGCTGGATGGAATCCACTTTCAAGGCAAGCAGTAAAAACTACAGACAACCATACTACCTCTATTACCTTCATATCTGAATGTGGAGGAAAACATGAATCAGAACAAAACAAAACTGAACTAATTCAACATCTACCTTCTGAAAAGCTTCGGTCTATCATCTCAAAAATATACCATAAAATAGTATTTGTAGAGATGACAGAAACACACTTGTGCTGGACATACAACACTAGTGCATTCAGTTATGTATCTTGGAGGAAGATCAGTCAGAATAAACTGTATCTTGGTCCATCACACTCAGCAAGAGTTATAGATGTCTACATGATTTAATCTTATTTTAAGAAGGTATATTTGCTATAATTAATTATATTATTTTAATATTTGGCTCCTGTCCTAACATCTAACAAATTAGATTTCAAAATAAAATTAGTTCTAACATCAGTTAAACTTGGGTACTAATATTCCTTTAGTCATTAAAGATAATAACTCATTACACCATACAACAGAAGCACACTCACCAGGTTATTAAAAAATCAATTTGTCATACATCTCATATGACCATGTCCTATGTAAGTTAAGTACTGCAATCACAAGGTAAGAAGAGAGCTGAAATGAAATTCATCAAGTACGTTCTCTGACACTCAGCTTTTCTTCATTGTTTCCTAAACACTGGATTTAAATAAATAAGTAAATAACCACTGAAAATGCAATGTATGTGGCTTTTGTGCACTGGAATAAGTGTGCATGCATTTCTCACACTCCTCTACTTCCATTATAAGCAGGATTTGTCCTAAGTTATCAAATCATTATTCAGCCATCAAATTCAATTGCCTCTGGCAATGGCCAATCATATCTATTTGAGTATGAGTAAATCCCTTCACTATGCAAAAATATCCCCAGCTGAAAACAGAGTTGTTAGAAAACATGCATGTAACAAGAAGACTCCAAACTCCTTTATCTTTGAAGGATGTCCATTAATAAATTTCAGAAGAAGATTCCTTTTATCAAAGAAAGATAGTGTCTGACATGTCTGAGCCCAAAAGAAGGAATCTTATCCTGTACATCCTTACTTATGATAATAAAGCCTTTGGTTTCAGTGGGACCCCATCTGCAAATAAAGACCCCTCAGACAAATGCAGGAATAAGACCCACTCTCAGAACTCATGTGTTTTGTTACATACTCATAAGAGTGAACTTCACAAGAAGGTCACAAAAAATCCTCACTATGTCTACAGATAGGTGGATTTCCAGAATGCTAGGGCCACACCAGCTGTTAACTCTGGACAACATTACTGCAATACGAACTGTTAAGTGAATGCCTACTTCGTGTATTAAAAAGAAACAGTAGTTTACTTTATTTGTCTCCCTTGCAATGCAGTCTGCTTTCACAATTGTTAGACCCCAGAATCCTTTGTCCAAAAAGCATTTCTAGGGTACTAGCCCATCTCCATATGTTGAACCACAGCAGGACAAACTGCATTGTACCTAAAAAATGCTTGACGATTCCTACATGACAGTGAAAAGGGATATTTACAGGGAGAAGTAGAGTAAAATACACATAGTACAAAGAGCTGAGCCCCTTCCATTCTGGTGGCAGAATAAATGGTGATGAAAACGTTAAACAAATACCACTTATTTGAAAGCTTCCACAAACCATAAAGATTTTATTTAGCTTCAATTTAAAATTATATCTGTTGCCGTAATTGTGTTTCTTTTTTCTAATCTGCATCTGAAATAAATAGGAAGACTTATAAAAGACAGATTTCACACCCTGTCAACTCATCAGGCAGCCGACTCTACAGGTAAGAAAAGAAAGTTTTTTACATTTTTTAAAGTTTTTTTAAGTATGTTAATAGCAAGAGGAGGTCCAAGGGAAACATTGGACAGATACTTGTTGAAGATGGTCACCTGACAAATAGGGATGAAGAAAAAGCAGAGGCATTCAATGCTTTTTTTGCCTCAGTCTTTAATAATACTGATGGACATTGGGCTTCCCGATCCTCTGAGTCAGAGGACCACGACTGTGGGAACAGTGACTTTCCATTTGTGGACACTGAAATTTTAAGGGACCAGCTGTATCAGCTGAATGTTCATAAGTCCGTGGGGCCTGATGGGACTCATCCCAGAGTACTGAAGGAGCTAGCGGATGTTACAGCAGGACCCCTCTCAATCATCTACCAAAGATCTTGGAAGTCTGAGGAGGTCCCCACACACTGGAAGCTAGCCAATCTACAAGAAGGGCATGAGGGAAGACTCGGGAGACTACAGACCTGTTAGTCTAACCTCAGTACCTGGAAAAATTATGGAGAAGATCATACTGGGTGCTATTGAAAGGCATTTAAAGAACAATGCAATCATCAGGCACAGTCAACATGGGTTAACAAAGGGAAAGTCCTGTCTAAATAATTGATATCCTCTATGATAAGGTCACCCGCCTAGTAGGTGAAGGGAAGGCGGTGGATGTAGTTTTTCTGGATTTTAGTAAGGCTTTTGATACTGTCCCTCACAGCATCCTTCTGGACAAGCTGTCCAGCTGTGAGATGAGCAGCTTCATGGTACACTGGGTGAAGAACTGGCTGAAGGGCAGAGCTCAAAGGGTTGTAGTGAATGCGGCTACATCTGGCTGGCAACTGGCTACCAGCGGTGCTCCTCAGGGTTCAATTCTAGGGCCAGTTCTGTTCAATGTTTTTGTCAACGACCTGGATGCAGGTGTTGAATGCACTATCAGCAAGTTTGCTGTTGATACTAAACTGGGAAATGCTGTTGATTCTCTGGAGGAACAAGAGGCCTTGCAGAGGGATCTGGATAGATTGAAGCATTGGGCAATCATCCGTGGCATGAAATTTAACAAGAACAAATGCCAGATTCTGCACCTAGGATGGAGTAATGTGGGCACAAGTATGGGTTAGGAGAGGAGTGGCTGGAGAGCAGCCCTGCAGAAAGGGACCTGGGGGTGCTGGTCAACAGCAGGCTCAATACGAGTCAGCAGTGTGCCCTGGCAGCCAAGAGGGAAAACCGCATCCTGGGGTGCATCAAACACAGCATAACCAGCCGGTCAAAAGAGGTGATTATCCTGCTGTATTTAGCGTTGGTACAGCCTCACCTTGAATACTGTGTGCAGTTCTGGGCCCCACAATTTAAGAAGGATGTTCAGGTACTTGAATGCATCCAGAGGAGGGGAACAAAGCTGGTGAAAGGGCTAGAAGACATGTCCTGTGAGGAGTGGCCAAGGACTCTGGGATTGTCTAATTGGAGAAAAGGAGGCTGAGGAGCGACCTCATTGCTCTTTACAGCTTCCTGAGGAGGAGGAGTGGAGAGGGAGGAGCTGAGCTCTTTTCCCTGGTATCCAGTGATAGGATGCGTGGGAATGGTTCAAAGCTGGATCAGGGGAGCTTCAGACCTGACATTAGGAAACATTTCTTTACCAAGATAGCGTTCAAACACTGGAACAGTCTTCCTAGAGAGGTGGTCAATGCCCCATGCCTGACAGTGTTTAAGAGGCATTTGGACAATGCCCTTAATAATATGCTTTAACTTTTGGTCAGCCCTGAAGTGGTCAGGCAATTGGACTAGATGATGGTTGTAGGTCCCTTCCAACTGGAACTATTCTATTCCATTCTATTCCAAATCAAACCAACTAAGTAACTGTCCTTTGGAAAGAAAGGAATAGCATATTAAGTGAAATGTATGATCCTCCTGCCCAGCACCCACACACACAAAGATCATTTTGATCCAAGCATCATGGGTGGAACTAGGTGTGATGTGAATGCCTGGTGAGAAACACGAAGGGAAGATCGGTGCTTTCATGCATATAGGAGAACATGCAAGGCACAGGGAGGTGCTAATGGAGGCACTCTACCCACAGCAATCACACCTTTGCAGAATTTCATAGATAGGAATGGTAATATCAGTCCATATTTCTACCATTACTGTTACCTTGGGATCACTGAATTCTGCACCAAAATTAACACTGCCTTAGCCCTACTCCTTGTACAGGTATGTCGTCACAAGACAGAAACCATCTGTTCCCAAATCAGGACAAGTAGAATTGTAGTTGACGCACTGACTGGAGTCCTAAGCCTGCTTTTTTTCCCACTGTACCAATCAGTTGTGCCCCATTTCTCATTTTGAAGTTACCCCCTGCAAGCAGAAACAATAATACATCTGAAAGAGGTGTAATGGAAGATGCACTGCACCTCCGAAGTGTTACTAATAGGTCTGCTGTCCCTCCCAGGCTACTATGCCTCAGGTCCAGGCAGCTCCATGTTTCCTGAGTGTACCTGAGGTGTGCAATAACCTGAAACATGGGAAGTCTCCAAATACAGAAAAGCACTTAAAGGACTCATAACTTCAAAGTGATTGAACTCAGGCATAAGTCTCATATGCCTTTACAGGGTTACTTTGTGTTTCGTAACACAAGAGTTTAACTTCACATTTCACAAGTTTGTCAGGCATAGGATTAAAACATCCTTTTCCCAGATGGTGCCTCAGAACAGTAAAGCTAGGCTATAAACTATATATGTAAGCTAGAAGTAATCTATGGTATGAAAGGTGTCAAATAAAATTGCCATTCCAAATAGATCACTTCAGATACAACATGCAAGATATCCTGCATGCTGAATAACACACGTCTGACTAAGCATAAATTATGCCACTGTTCTTATCCAAATCAGAAGCACTACCATTTAAGCCATTTATTGTCAGCCCATTAGCTTGCCTTTAATTAATATGGGTATGCTCATCATTTTACAAGTTATTATTTTACATTGATTATGCAATCAATTAAAGTTTTCTTGTGATTCAGATTAATAAAAAAAACCAGAATCTACAGTGTATACACCTAATGAAAAGTCAGAAACTAGAGGAGATTGATACACAGATAAAAGGACTACATTTAGGTAAAGATATATCTATACCTCAGTGTATGTGACACACAAAAATACTGATCACAATCAGATCTGATGAACAGAAATGCTGAAAGTGATTTTATGTGCAGAAGTAACAATTAAGTAGGTCTTGAAATGCACATACCAAGTAAAATTAGCACTACTTATTATGGCACTGTAAAAGGTATTAGTAAACTACCCAAGGAATAGTTGTATGTCATTACAATCACTTTTAGAAAGAATATTGCTGCAGAAGAAAGCAATTTAGATTACTTCATTTTGTGGGTCTGAGCTGAGAAAGTTGATTATTCAGACATGGCATTTAGAGGTCTGACAAACAGAAACCAGCAAAATGTTGGAGACAAAACAGACTCTGAAAAGAAAGGAACAGATTGACACCAATAATCAATTTCAGATGGTACCTAATTTAATCATAAACCAAAATACAGTCAATAGTTCTGAACTCCAGAAATAAATACACCTGTAAACTTCACCTGCCTTTGCCCAAGATCCTTTCTCTTCCCCATCACAAAAAATATTTCCTTTTTAATAAGGTCGCATGTTGTAAAACTAAATGACTAACAGATACAATGATAACAAAAAAACATAGGGATGATCCCAGCTTGGGGAGAAGCCAACAATGACTCTGGATATAATTTCCTTGCTTCATCTTCTCAACTATTAACCATTTAACATTGCTAAGGCTTTTAATTTCAAATTCCTGCACCAGGAATTCAAACAGAAATCATTTTAGTATTGCAACTTTGACAGTCCTGCAGCAACAGTGTGTTTAAACAAGTAAGTTTCAGTACCTCCATGACATAGGTACCACTGCACCTTCCCACAAAGAAAAGGAAATCAGAACAGAGTATACAGTCCAGCTAAAAAGTCACAGCAAGTCAACAGCAGCCCCTGTGACTCACTTCTCAGTTCTCTGTTCTAGCCAGTAAAGAATGAATGTAATACAATTTATTTTAAAATTTATTTTCAAAGGCACAAAAATGAGCAAGGCACCCGACTTCCACTGAAAGGCAGCTAGAATTGGTATGGGCAGGAGAGGGAAGCCAGATCTCACTTAGGTCTTTTAAAATCCCTCCTCCAAGCTCCATAAAGTACCTCGGTCAAAACAACACTTGACAAAAGCTCAGGCAAAAAGCACTTAAAGGTAAGAGAAATTTTGTAAGGAACTGAAATTAAGCTGCTAATTGTTGGGAGCTCAGTGAAAACCTTAAAGGATAACAGATACCATATAAACTAACTACTAATTAATTTTATCAAATACAGCAATGGTGGGATGCTCATTCCAGGTGAGGAAGGAGCCAGCAGGCCATTTCAAGCAGGGTTCTGCACTGAACCCATCAGAGTGGGCATGTAGCTGACACAGCTGACTCTGTGCGCGTCTTGCACAGAGGGGCTGCAAGGGGAGCAGGCTGCTGAGTTACACAGGACAACCCAGCTCATCTCGTAGGACCTGAGGCAGTAAGCTTTATTAAAACTTAGTGGTTAAACTGGCAGGTCACAATGAACTCTTCCAACATATCACTTTTTAGTAATTACCATTTTTCAAAAAGAGACAAAAGGAAGAACATTGACATAAAACTAGCTTTTTAAATAAGTAATGAGGAAGAGAGAAGATATAGCACTGTGCAGATTTCTGGGCAGTTTGCTCTCGCAAGAAGGTGCACAACCTAAGTCTGTTTTTTCAATTTTACCGCATGCAATTCCACACAATAAAATTACCCTGATTAACTACCCTAACACTAACTAACCTAATCTGCATGTTGCAAGTCTGGTGCACTCAGCTGATCCTCCATTCCTCATTAAATTAGATGTTAACCTAACTCAGTAAGTCCTTTCTCATCCTCTGCAGTGCTTAAGGTCTCAGGGTAGTTGAACAAAAAAAGGAGGGCAGGAAGGCAGAAGAAATAAAGAGCAAAAACTTTTAAGCATAGAGATGGTGTCAGCACTGGCAAAAGACACACCTGAGGAACACATTGGTCTTTCAAGCCTTCACCCACTGGTGACAGACGGAAGTACCCAAGAACATCAAAGAAGCCTCTTTCAAAGAGAGTAAACAAAAAGTTCCTGATTAGTTTCCTATTTAGACTTCTTTCACTTTTTTTTTTTCAATAATAACAATTATAATTAAAAAGCAGGAATCCTTTTGCTGATTCACTGGTCTTTCAATCATTCCCCACAGCTGCCTGAACTACAGCAGGAAGGAATGAAGCCACATTCCATTCAGAACACCTGCATTCACAGACTATGTTTTCCCACAATTCTTATCTCGCTTTCAGGGTTTTTTTAATGTCCCTACACAACTTGCCATTTTTAAATGTGTTTACTATTTGTCACTTCTTATTCTCAGTTCAGAAGTTTTACTGAGGCAATGTTTCAGTTGATAATTTAGCAGTAAAAAATCTCTGGGTCAACAGCATGCCATTATTTACACAGAAAGAAGCACATTCTCCTTAAAAAGATTACTAATTTTCCATTGCGAATCAACCTCCCCTTCCTCCCACACCTATAAAAAGTGTCAATGACTTATTTCTAGACATGTTAACTCTATTAGAATTATCAATAAACTCTCCCTCCTTACTTTCCTTTCTCTCCTTTGAACTAACACAGGAACACAAAATGGGGATTACATCTTTGAAAGGAAAAGCAATCATTATTGACTGGCACACTTGGGATTCTGCTCTGTGTTTCCCTGCATAGTATTAGAGATGGGAAGCTGGAAGGCCAGACAGAATGGTATTCTAGGCGAAATCCAACCCATGGGCTGTATGCTAGACACTCCACAACTGGACAGGCAAGACAAAGAGAACAAAGGAAAACAAAGTTTTCTCCATTTTGCAGAAAGGGAAACAAGAAAAAATGAGACAAAAATGGCTCCCATAACATTACCCTAAAGGTCTGCAGCAGAATCAAGAACTCAGTAAAGGTATTTCCAAGTCCCACCCAAATTATTCTTGACCTCTTCCAACACAATTCAAACCTGAAATAAAATTCAGTACTAGAGAAAGAGATTGCACATCAACTGTGAAGATCATGTTGAAATTTCAGTTTACTTGAGGAATGAGAGGCAACTCATTCTATGGCAGAAGTTGCATACTTAACAAATAAGTTGTTACTATTTTTTATCTCTACATTTGGGATGCTATTCAAGACTTCCCAAACTTCACTGCTTCTAGAAATCATGACATCCTGGAAAGGACTGGGATATCAGGTGATGTCCTAGAAGCAAAAGCAGATGGAACAGCAAAGCAATAAATGTATTTCCATGGATATGGTTCACGCGGTAAGAGGGGAACAAACAGCATATATTGAGAATATATAACCAGCTAATGAAAAGCATTTTCTCTAAACAGAATGCTTTCTAAAATTTTCCTAGGAAACAGGTATCCTCACCTGTTTAGGGTCACTGAGCAGGCTGTCACTGCAACAATGTCATTAACAAGCATGTACAACATATCAAGAGAATGTCATATTTTATAGCATAAGAGCAATATTGCTACTGTTGATCTGGGATGCAAAGCCTCCATTCTATAACCTTCAATACCAACTTATCCAGCTGCATATCTAGAGAGATAAAGTAGCAATGGGTTTAGGACAGATTTAGCATTTTTAAATAATCCTGTCCTTTCAATTTTGCAGTCCCATTTAGCTGGCAGAATGCCACTAGAGTATGCAATTTAATACAGTCATAGGTGTCACAAGACATACTAGATTGCTCTATCCATGGACTGTCTTCAATATATAACTGATAAGAGCTTGCATAATTAAGGTTGCATTTAGAAGTCTCAGCTATGTATCTAACGGCTCTAAGCAGTGAGCTTTCTATACAGAACACAAGCTTTCCTCACAACAGTAATTTTCCTTCTCCAGAAATGCCTCAAATGTTTTTCTGTTGTATTTACAATAATCTTCAGTGTTAACAAGGGCTCTAATTTTAAAAACTGGCGCAATTCCTTTGAACTTTTAATATTGAACTGCAGACTTTTTCTTCATGTAGAACAGAAACAATTTCATATGAGTGTTAAACAAGGAAAACTCTGTATGTTATTACACACTGGGTTGTGAAACAACTGGAGACTCCTTTTCCTGAGACTCATCAAGGAGTCCATCCCACTTCATAGAGAGCACAAAAAGAAGCTGTCAAAAGCAGGAATACCTGGAAAGCTGCCAGTAAAAAGTAGATTTTGTGCAGAGTTGTGGTACTGTTACTGCCAAAGGAAACTAAACACATCTAAACGTGACACAAGACTTTCCCTTGCCAGGCAGTAAGCAAGATGTCACAAGAACAAAATTTGAGATGACAAATATAGGAGGTATGACATTTCGAAACAGTCCACAGGACTACTTAGTACTGCATCTTTTGCTTGTAATTCAGAGGGCTTTCTCCATCAAATTAACTCTAGTTTGTGTGCAACAGTTATGCACTTGGATACTAATCCACAGAATAAACAGAAAGCTGTTTCGAACCATGGAAGCTAAACAGACTAAATTAATTTTTGACAGTAACTTTAGAACAGTCCAATTTTTTTCTTGCTTGGCACAGGACAATGAAAATAAGTTAGGTGTTAAACACTCAGTACATCTTTTACAATCAGTGGAATCTCAGCACCTTTGCAGGAAAAATAGGCCACTTATTTTGTGGTCAAGTAATTCACCAAAGACATCTATTTTCTTAGAAATAGCAGTTGCAGGATCTGAGGTATGCCACAGCTTTACCCCTACCCAAGATTCTTTTGAATTTCCTTTCAGCATTATTTGTTCCTCTGTTATTTCTAAGAAGTTGGCAATAAGCACCCAAAATACCCTGAAAATAAGCACTGGGTCTTCTAACAAACTTTTACAGCTACTGGAACAGAATTCAGTTCACCAGTTCTGCTTTATGGAGCATTAAAGTTATGCAAAGGCTTCGCTTACTTTCAGAGGCTTTCAGGACAATTTTTGAACAGGCTCTATTTTGCTTATTTTTAAATAATATTAGGAGTGGTCTATTACCTTCAGACAAGTGTGGACCATTTTGACCCTATACATATTCAAAGTAGTCAGGAATCAAGTGAACTGAATTCTCCATTATGCAACTCTATTTATTGTCCAAGAGCCAGTAAGACAAAGAGAGAGAAAGTCTCACCTCCTCCTTTCGTTTCCTCCCCCTGCCCCCAGGCGTAAATATGCAGTTTTGAGTCTACAGTAATAATCCCTATATGAAAATTGTGACTTATCCAAACCCCTTACCTTTCACATCCTATGGCATAAATCCCTAACATCACAGAAAGTAAAATACTTGATCCTTAGAATAATATTAGAAATGCACACAACACACTCTGTACCTTATAGCTCACTTGCCACCAAAACCTGTGCATGCTGAGACTTTAAAAAGATGTTACAAGGAGACATCTGTTGTGAGCACCCAGGTAACCTCATCTGTAGGTAGTATAATTTGCATTTATTTATCTAGCTAGCTACTTATATGGCTCCCTCACTGTATTACTAAGGCATTTCACAGGCAGTAATGAATTTCTCCAGGAAATCTCCCTTGCAAAATAAGCATGATTATCTCCAGCTGAGAGGTGAAGAACAGATATACACAGGAACGGAGTGCACTACTGAAGGTCACATTGAAAGTCTATGAAAAAACCATAATCAGACCAGAAGTCTCCCAAAATCACAGGTTGGCTGTGACTCCTCCCATGCTGTCCTTCCTCCCATGCTGTCTTGGCTGAACACAAAAGTCAAAAAGAAGCTGTAACATGACCTTTTGCTTCTCAAGTTTGAGACCTCTAACTGAAATAATCTTTAAATATTAAGAACACTAAGATTTTCTGTATCATGCCGCCACAAATACCATAGTATGCACTTATCCCTAATATTCTTAACAAAATGCTTATATCATAATTGTCCCACTAATTACTACTGCTGCTAGTGGTAGCTGTGTCAGAGCTGAGTAACAGTGGCTATTTTCATCATGCAGAAATAATTCTGCAGCAGCTCATATTGACTTTATAGCATTTAGGAGCAAAGACGACATCAGTCTACCATTCAGGAATTTTTTGAGAGTCCTTGTCCTAAATGTTCTATTTTCATTAACTTAAATCCAAGATGGGTGTATGTCAAATCTGGCTGCTTCCTAGTAAAATCTATGCAGGTGATTTGAAGAAATGTAGGGATGAGAGGGGTTCAAACCTAACAAAGAAGTTGTATGCCTGAAATCATCCCTTGGGGGGGGCGGGGGGGGGGGGGGGATATCATTTCATATAATAAAAGAAACATGTTTCCCTACAAACTATTGCTTGCTTATAGCCTCTGACCTTCACAGTACCATAATGATAACCTTTCTCGATTTTCGCCCTAGACCACTAGGAAAAAACTCAATATTCATATTAGAAGTCCCTCACTGCAAACAGCCTGATACCACTAGGAACAACACTGGGAAGCAAGAGTATTTATAGCTTGGTTTTGATGGGCATTCTGTTTCTTTGGGAATATAAAACACAGACTTCATGGTTTTGTAGTGCTCCTAGCACTGAGAAACTACCAGGAAGCTTACTGGTGCGAATTGACTACGAAAGCGAACTAAACAGAAGCACAAATTTTGGCTCAGAAAGGAGTCTCCCTGAAGCAGAAATTCTAGGATCCATGAGGGTAATTTGCCTACTCTGTAATGCTGTCCACTTGCAAAGATCACGTGGTCATTTCTGACTAACAATGTCCATACTACTGTATAGACCTAGAAGTCCAGTACTTTCCTGCAGCTTGTGATAGCTTTTTGTTATTTTTAATCTTTTGTACAAAAGACATTTAGTTTGTTTCAATCTACCAGAGGGTGTTATGACTTGCATATGTGGAGGGCAGGTCTCTGGATGGGTGTCCAAGAAGCCCTTCTGCACCATGCACATATCACATATTGCCTGCCTGAACAAGTCTGATGGACTTTTTCTGTCCTGAGCTCCTATCCTATCTCAAGCCTGAGAATGTGCCTGAAGTGGGCTCACCCTGTCCATACCAACTCTGTCATCAGAAGGACTGCAGAAACAGCACCAAACGAATGTCTAATATAACTTGGAGGATGAAGAAATCAGCATGTGATTCAAAAATCTGTGAGCTTTCAGCATCGTACCCAAAGGCTAGCTGCAAGCAGTACTTCTCAGGTGCACCGCTTCTCTTAAAATAGCTTATTAATGATCAGAGGCACACTTAATGAGTTTGAAACAGCATGGGTTGGGCATGATGTAGCTCAGGCTATTCCAAGGAAGACACAGATTCAACCAGTAGCTGAATGTCTCCCCCTTTCCCCATCAGATAGATCATCTTGCAAAAAATGCTAATTCATAATGTCAGAAAACCATCATGATACCCATTTCACACCAAACAGAAATCAGCTTATGCAGGAGTTACATCATAGCACAGTCAATATGCAATTCTTTCACACCCTTGACAGTAATGTAACCAGCCATCAAGTCGACCAGCCAACCCTTCCTAATACATCATAAATCAGCATCACAGTTCAAACATCTGTTATTGAGACAGCACGTGTAATAAATGGTAGAGCTGAGATTAGAACCTTGTACTATTCTCTGGGTCCTTCCCGTGCCAGAGAAGGCTTAAAGGCCTGGAACATACACAAATCCCCTGAATGAAAACTACACAGATCAAAAAAGGACTTCACCTTACAGAGATGACAGTAAAACTTTAGCTTGAAAATATGGCAGCTGTAAGCAAAACCAACACATCATCCCAGCAAACTTCTCACCAGAAGCTTGTGTCTTACTGCAGTACAGCATATTTAACTATTTCTGAATGGGAACACAGAGCATCATCTGCTGATTCCCAGCATCATATCCTGCAGCAAACAGCCTCCCTTTAGGATCACTCAGTCTAGTCTTCACCATGCCCAGCTCCAGCATAGATTGCAAGATCAGCTCAGCCCACCATGGTGTGATATAAGACTGTCAGATTCCACCATCTGGTGTGAAAGGAAATTGTTTTTCATTAAAATTTTAGAAATTTATTGAATGCATTTGCTTCAGTGCATATTTTCCCATGAAAGGTCTCTGGATTGTTAAAACACCCCAAGGGTCCCCAAATAATTAATTCCAACCATCTACTTTCCCTAGCACCTCTTCACCGTCATCTTCCCCTTTGTCAAGCATCTAGAACAGATGCCAGTCACAAAGGATCTTCTTTTATCTTCCTCTGACACTTTTCTACACAAAGCATTTCATCCACAGCATCCCTATATCCCTACAGTTAAGGTCAATGTGTATGTCTGTATGCAATCCTTTATTTCATCTCGCAGCAATTCTTTATTTTGTCTCGCAATCACTTCTGTACAATGTCTAACCATCAAAGCTGTAGAAGCCATCCCACCATGTTTCTAACAGTATCACAGTTAGGATAAGGTGAGAGTTTTCACCAGTATTCATCAATTCAATGTCACCTTCAGCCTCTGCCCCTGCAACAGATGAATCACTTACTGCATTCCTCAGGAGAACTGAGCATCCTGGACCCATTCCTTTCTTCCCATCATCAGCTGTGGAGAAACATTCATGAGCAGTAGACATTTCAGGTTTTTTAAATGTTCATGAATTTACTACATTTGGGCACAACAAGAGTGATGGCACCAGAGAGAGACCCTGTCTTGCATCCCTTTTTTGCTTCCTTTCTCATACATGGACTCACCTAAAAGATGCTTTCTTTCTCCTATGTGCATCCTTTAATTAAAGAATGTGCATCATCCTTTAATTTCTTATGGCACTCCACACATCCTTTTGATGCACTAGTGGATCACTACTACCATTTTACTAACACTGCCCAGCAAACCTTAAAAGACTGCAAAATAGGATGAGGCCATACTTTTGATGTAGATAGAGTGTTACAGTTCCTTCCTTCACAAAGGTGGTTGCCTGCACGCATTGCATACTCACATGAACTTGTTTATATCCTTCATCTTTTCCTTCCACAATAATAGGATCATTGTGTTTCCTTATTAAAGCCCTTGGGTTTTCTCAAGTGTAAAATATATTAAATGTATGATAACTTTAGCAGGACAATATAAGACTTACAGCAAGTTAGCTTCAAGTCAGTACTTCCATTCTCAGCTTCTGGCTTTAGTTCTTAAGTCCACCACTAAGTGTTAACACTTGCACCCAGCTCTGGTGTTGATATTCAACGGCCAGCAACTTGCTGTGTGACCTGGCCACATCATTTCAATTATGCTTCCCATCTTTCTTACTTGTAAAGAGCTCATAATTCTCAGACAGAGGAAACCACTCATTCCAAATGTCAAATATTCTTACAGTAAGCATGCCGAAATCCCATGATCAAAGGCTCTATAGTAGCGTAAAGTGATAGTAAAATGTTGTTATTAATGTGTATATGAAGATATTGTCACTTGAACTTCCAAGCAGCTTTTCACCCCTGGAGAAGTCATCAGAACCAAGAAACAGTGCTGCAAGAAATCTAGCAATTACATGAAGCAATAGTAATAATGGAAATTTTTTTCTTGGATCAAGACGGAACCCTTTTGTTTTTTCCTCAAGTGTTAACACACAACATTAATGACATTTTTACAGTTCCTGGCATCAATCAATACTAGGAGTAACAAGCCAGGTGTTTTTCCTCCAACTGAATGAGCTCGAAGAGAGAAAGAAATTCTACTAGTGAAAAAAAAAAAAGTACTAAAATGCTGACATCCTGACTTAGCTCTAAGTTTATAATTTGACATTTATATTCTTAACTTCCTATTCATCTACAGAGAAAATTCCTTTATCTTTATAACAAAATAATTTCAGTTGCTGTGCAGCATAACTTCAATCTAATATTAAAGTCATAATACACATACATGCACACACATCTGTACAGCCAAACTGAGAAATTAACTCATAGAGTCATAAAGTAACTTCAATTTTTAGCCTTTTTGCAAAGTGGAGGTATGTAGATACACAGCAAATCCAAATTGATTTTGGAATCAGGCCAAACCTAAAATTAAATGCTTTGTGACAGCTATCACTATTTGTCTGTCACGCATCAGAGAGCATCAGGCCATACTATGACATCAGCTGAAGAACATACATCCTTTTGTCTAAGCTACTGTCTAGTTCAGTGCTTTCATGACAACTCTTGTGCACATTTCTTATACCTTTAATTGATACCTGGCAGGAGATTACAAGTGAAATTCCACTTGCACCACTCTCTTGCCTCTTTCCTATCAGGAGTATAAATACTTGTAGGGACTCAGTCAACTTTAAGCCTTGCCGGGTAAAATGCAACAGTACAATTCAGAAGCAATCTCCAATCATGCAGCACCTACTCCAGAGGCCTTCCACTACCTCTGTGGATTTGCAGTTACCATAGTTTATTACTCTTCTCTACCCACAGAAGTTCCACAAGCACCTTCAGAGAAAGTGAGACGTAACAGCACGTTTTCATTGCTTCTACCCTAAACTTTCTCCAATATGCAAACTAGGCAACTGAAAAAAAAAACCCTTTAGTGGAAAATAATTCAAGTACATATATCAAATTAATTTACCAAATCACTGCTGACAGTCCCAGAAATCAAAAAATTGCACTTATTTACTTTCTTTATTACAGGAGGAGCAGACACTCTCCATTAGAGTGAGCAACTTGCTTTGTTAGTAGCCAATGTGCCAATTGTCAGGAGAGTTCAGGAATATGTTACTGTAGGTATACCAAATACAACTAATCATATTTGTCCACAAGGGCCAGACAGGGCCAAACTGTAAAGTTACCACAGAATACAAAACATAACATCCTAAGAAGTCTCAACATGACCAAAGATTTTATACTTTGAAACAATGAGGCAGCAGATACTTGGAGACAGGCATCTGAAAAACTGCATCCAGAGGACAGATAAGTGGCATACCTGTTCTAAACAGAATGCTGTTACAACATGGTTAATCAAGATAGCTCAGCCTGATGTTTTTCATCCCTCTTCCCATAGTAACCAACTTTAAAAGTCTAAGAACCTATATGGTAAAAATTTGTGCAAATTAGCTTGGAAATGGAAATGGAATTTAGCTGTAATTGCTTGTGTTTGTGCCAAGTATTGCTGCTATAGCACATTTCTCTTGTTAATGTCTTTAAACTATGAGCACACTGCAATTACTCTGCATTGATTTTAAAAGCAAACTTAGCACAATAATGTCTCCAATTTGTAAGCAAAACAGCAGCACTATAAATCAAACTGTTAAAGTCACTATTTGAGCCAAACATGAGCAAATTAATAGAGAAAAAGAATGGAGATCTGTCTTTAGATTTCTATATATTAAAACTGTGGACTTTAGCACCCATTACATTGTGCTTTAGGTCATTCACATGGCATAGGAAGAGAATTGCTGAATGATGGTAGCTTTATTGCTGTGTCCCTCACTGTTAGTCAGTATACAGAGAACTAAGATGGCTTGCAGGTTCTCCCTTCTGCAAGGTTAAGAAGTGCAGATACAGGAAAGCTATTTGCTTGACATTACAAGCTTTTCACATACAGCCTTACAGTGGAAATGATATTAAAATCTCCAACCACTGTGCCATGAAAGTATGACAGAAAAGCAGGATGTTGAATGAGCAAGTGATAATCACTTGATAGAAGATTTGATTAGATTATTCTCTCTGTATAATATAACAAAGCACTTTATAATAGCACAGATCAAGCCTCCAGTGCACTCTGGAGAAATACATTATATTTAGTAGTTTCTGGCTCAGAAGACTAGAGATATTTTATGGTTAAACTTGTGATGCTTACAATAGCATTCATCTGAGAAACAGGCAGCAAAATCAAAAAAAGGACTCCCATTAAAATTAGGCTCTGACACCTTTACATCCATATCTAAGCATACAAATGAAAGGCTTATTTTTAATCCTCCAGCTTCCAAAATGACACCATGGCTCTAAGAGATGTGCTAGGCTTCCTGATTTTTGCCCTATCCATAACAGAGGTGTCAACAATTCCTTTGCCCATGAGATACACAGCTGAACATAACCCCAGCACTGCACTGTATCTACCTGGACTCCATAGGCACTGAAAGGTTGCAGACATGCTCTGGACAGCAAGGGCTGTGGCTAACACACAGCCATGGCAGGAGGCAGATGCATCCACTCAGCCAAACCCCTGCTCCGAGGGAAGAATACATAGAGCTGCTTTCTGATTCCCAAAAGGGGAGTCTTGAAGTGTATCAGGTATACTGGAGAGGGAGGGAATGTCTTCTTCAATGGTCCTAGCAGACAGACAGAGAAAGCTGTCCTCCAGAAATGCAGGAGCCAAGATCCCACAAAGAGATTCAGAGAAAAAGAATTCAGAGAAAAGAGAAAAGAGGGAAGAAAAGAGAAAAGGAAAGAGAAAAGGAAAGAGAAAAGGAAAGAGAAAAGGAAAGAGAAAAGGAAAGAGAAAAGGAAAGAGAAAAGGAAAGAAAGATAGACGCATTTCCTCTGACTATCATTTTAGTACCAGAATAAGAAGCTGCTGTTGCTGCACTCTAACAAGGCAATGACTGCAAGGCACTTAATTTTCCAATTAATTAGATCCTAACTCTAAACATAGAAGTAATTGATGTGTCAGCACAGGCAAATGAAAGAACTCTCAACATAAAAGCAAGACAGTTGCTTCTACCACTCAGTACTGGATGATGGACTCTCTTTTTTTGTAAAGAATTGCTTCTGTGAGAAGCAATGCCACTGCAGCTCAGCAGCCATGCAGTGGCATATTTATTATATAAGGTACCTTCACATCATTCCACACTTTTACTGGCAACACATCCCTACAAAACCCACCACCTCTCTACTTCAGCTGTAAAAACTCCTTTATCATGTTTTGAACATGTATGGTTCACCTAAGCATTCACTGACACCTTTATCTTCCAAACACGATTTGGTTTCTTCTTTACCAAACACTCTGCATGGGATCAATTCAACACTTAAAATTGTAAAGATAGATGCCTGGTCTTCTTTTAAAAGCTCTCACAAAAATAGCAGCCAACTGCTCCCAGTTAGATTGACTGTCACCAACCAAGACTTAAAGCACTAAGAACCTAACACACACAGGTGAACTTGCTACTTGCCATTAATTTCATTTTTTGGCTGGGCATCAACCATTGCACTCAATCAAATTTCTTAACTACAGTCTTTAAGGGGCAAGGACTGTCTCCTTTGCCTTCATTTGTAGTGACCACTACCATGGGGGACTTACTGGTTTCTGTCAAACCTTACTAAAGTAATAAACCTGGCAGAGAGAGTTACAGGAAAGCTAAAGCAGGTGTTAGCTGGGAAGCTTACATAACGTCAGAGCAATTCTTCCCTGTCTTTTTTTGTTCTGTAAACACACATGCACATGTGCACACACATACACAGAGTTAGCAAGCACTATCAAGAATTGTTGTAAGCCTTTTTGTAACGCTAGCCTTGGGGTTTTTTTAAGCGATCTAAATTACTAGCTCTGGGTAGGAAACTTTGACTAGTCTACTTCTAAAATGCTTGCTGGAAAGTTGCAAACTCACTGGCAACTGACACATTACAAACAAAAATACGCACAAACCCTTCACTTGAGCCATGCAGCTATTACAGGACACTGTCAATGCACTTCAGTTCAGAATACCTGAGTTCCTACAATTCCACTACCTTGCTCATATATCACTCCTAATCTTCCTTTAAAAGAAAAATGCATTTACAAGATGCAGAAATTCAGTCATAACTGGGGGAGACAGTTTTCATGTAAGTTTAAATGAGGTTCTTAAGAAAGTCACTTAATAAATGTTTTTTGATTTATCCGTTTAGTCCATGCAGCCATGAAACCAAGGCACCATCCAGTCTTTCAGCACTTAAACTATAAATGCAAATGTGCAGGGATGGGAAGGAGCCAGATGCCTCCAGGGATGACAGGCTGGTCAAGCGATATTCTGTCTTTCACCTTATCTAGGTCAACAGCTTGAAGCAGACTGAAAAAAATTACCAGCTGATAGGAAAGGACCTGCCAGCCCATCCCAGTCCTCACGTTGCCCACAGCAACTGGCAGCTTTTCTAACATCTAATCAGCAATATCAGAGGATGGACAAACACAGAGGTGACCTCAACCAGTTCCCCCTGGAACACCGTCAGGGTGCAGAGTTGGATGTACAAGTGTAGGCTTGCTTGACAGAACCCAAACTCCTCTGTTCTGCAGCCAAAAACCTGCTTACACTAAGGCTAGCAGACAGCTAACTTTTCACCTATACTGAAGGCTCCACCACAGAAGAACAGAAGGGAATTGCCATTTCAAGAAGGTAGAAAAAACAGCTTAGCCCCTTCCCTTGGCAATACCGTCTTACTCAAATGTTTTCCAAACTCTAGCACACAGCACCCAAGACAGATGAAAGGCTGATTCAAGTCAGTTCTTATTTCAACTTTTTCTGAAATTGCGTAAAAGCTCATCCTCCTCTAAAGTTGTTTAAATACCACAAAACATTACTTTAGCCCTGTGAAATGTTGGCTGAAGGACAATCACACATCTGAATTCCAGCACATACGTGTCTCTGACTCCTCTCTGTGCATACATCGGATACAGGAGGTGTTACACAATGGTTCTTACAAACCCATCTGATTAGAAACCCCTCCTCTGGGCATATATCACAGCAGTCATAAATCAGTATGAATGAGAGCAAATTCCATAAGAATCCATTCCTACAACACGTGGGGAAAAGTTCATTCCTTCTCTGCTTCACTACCAGTTTTGAAACACCTCCTGCTGCAGAATAGCCAGTGACCAAGTTTCACAACCCTACAAGCAGCAAAACTGCAGCTTCTGACTTTATCGGAGCACTACAGACACACAGCACAGAGTTGGGCTGGGAAGGGATGGGGGGGGGGGGCAGGGGAGGAGGGGAAACACATAGAGGCTGGGACCCAGCTCACAGGTGGGAGAGCAGAAAACAACAGCACAACAGCAGCTTTCCAGAGCCCACTATTCTAACACACAATGTGCTTGGCTTTGCATGTAGATGTACCCCATATCTTCCAGATGTCAGATTCAGCAGCCCCCCAAATATGCTAGCTTGCTCCCTTCTGCAGCTGGGGACTGGATTACCCAGCAGCCTGCTTCTGGCCACATGAATAAATCCCAGGCAGTGCCTGATCTTGAAGTATTTCAGAGCTACAAAGTAGCTGTCCTGAAGCATATGCTTTAGATACTGGGCAACTGAGTTCCTTCCTAATAACAGAAAGAGAAAGTCTTCCAGAGAGAGCTGTAACAGACCCGTCTTATTTAGTAAGGTATACAACGAGCAACTGTGCCTTGCAACAAAGTTTAGCTCCCTGTTAATTCAGGTATATTCAAAGATGCATACAATCGTAGACAGCAGTTAAAGCAGCTTATGATATAGCTGGACATAAACCCCCATGAAAATATTCAGAAATGCATTGAAAATTTAATCTCTGTTTAGAGACTTTAATTTCAAGATGCTACTAACATGTATGACAGACAAGCACTACGTCTCGTATTCTTGGGTACTCTCTATTCTATACATCTCTATTCTCTATACATCCATACATATTCTCTATACACCTATCTCTATACATTATCTATTCTATACATCTCTGGTATTCTATATTCTATACATCTCTATTCTCTGGTATTCTCTTAGACAGTATGGAAGGTGCTGACTAAGCGTTTGCACTTTTTGTGAAACAGATTTCAAAAGTAAACAAACACAGCACAGGTGATGGCTTGTTTAAAAATCAAAACCAGCCTACGCTAGGTTTCTGTAAGAAATTTTGTTGTGTGGGGAGAAGGAGAAAACAAGTTCTACTTCACTGGCATTACTGTTTGTTTGCGTGCAGCAGCACCCATGATAGGCAAAGCACCGTTCTAAAGCACAAGGAGGCAGAACTGTTGCCCCCAACACCTCCACGTGAAACCAGCACTGCAATTTCAAATCACGGAACAACTAATAAGAATTAGGAAGTAGTTCAAGAGAGTGCTGCAGTTACTTGATAAAATCTGCTCTGGAGTATATTGCTTTACTGTCTCCTCTACAGCTAGAACTCGCTCCTCACCATTATAAGCAGAAACCATTTTACTGTCCTCTAAAGTTCTTAATTTGCTTTTTTATATTAACTCCCTCACTTTGAACACCCCTTTCAGCTCTCTCGATAAATGGATCGATTTGAATGTAAGACAGCAAAGTGCTGAGTCATCACTCAAGTCCCACTGAAAATACCAGTAGCTGTGCATAATCAGTCAATGGAAGGACTTTTATAAGTCTTCTAGTTGTAAGTTACTATAAGAGAAGCCTCTTTCAATTCCAACTTCATGTCAGTTCCTGTTATTACAATGGCCCAACTACTTGCATTTTAAATGTATACTTCCTCTTTTGCTCTTTACTCCCTTTGTTTACAGTAAAAATTGACACTCAGGTCCCTCTAAAATTCATGTTTAAGAGCTTTTTTAAAAAAAAAGAAAACAAAACCACAGTGAATTTTTATTAAGTAATATATTCTGGGTTCTTTTTCTGTCTTTATTTTTCCCCCTATACCTTTTGACTTATGTTTTCAAACTTTTCTCCAAAACTGCCAGGGCTAATGCTTTGTCTAGTTTTTTTATTTGGTTTCTTTTCAGCTAGTATTTTGAATAATCATATGACTCTGGGATCAAGGCCTTAAGATCACTCTTGAATGACTGGAGATTCAAAGTCACAATACTTGGCAATATTGAAATCTTTCAAATTCTAACTGCTACATTGCTATCTTATAATTTGCTGGTAAAATCATCCCATTCATCTTACTGGTTTCAAATGGAGCTTTAATTCAGTCAAGGAAGGTACAATCCTTAGATGTCTTGTATCTACCCATATGGTGCTAGCACACACACTTAATAATAAAAGTGAGCTACTACACAAAGAGGAGGAATTTATTTTGGATCAAGATGGCAGAACAGCAAAACCAAATCGGGCTAATGCTGATGAAACAAACAGCTCAAAATGAACATGCATTACTGCAAGGGTTTAATAGAACTTGATTTTTTTTTCATAACTTTGAGAGACTCTTCATTGCTAATTTAGTCAGAACACTATGAGCAGGGTCAAAAACCAACCAACCAAATTCCCATATTTGTAAGAACCCATCTCTCCTCCTCTTTTTCCATTCTCTGCATCTCTGCTTACTGAGCCAAGATAAGCATTACAACACAATATATCCTTCTAAAAGTTTAAAGCTTAACATTTACACAAGTAGGAAGTTGTTCTCCTGGGTGGTTATGTTCAGCTGTTCAGTAATGGGGTAACTGAGGAATCAGAACTGAGGACAAGAATCATAAAAAAACAAAATCAGAGTCTGAGTAGCTGAAGCAGTGAAAATAAGCTGGTTTGCCTCTCATCCAAAGGAAATAAACCCATCATCTGCTAGGATGGCTCCTCTCCTTAAGGAGAACATAGTTAGATAAAACATAAAACTTACTTCCACTCAGCAGTCAAAAAATAAATGTAGACCTGTGCATTTTGTCAGGGGTTTGGTTTTTGACAATAAAAAGAGCACTAGGAAAAATGTGCTGAGCTCTCCTAATTCAGCACAAGTACTGCAACGAGTAAAGAATTATTCTGTTCCTCAGGCTAGGCTATTTCAAATGTCACTTGTGCTCACGTAGGTATGGGGGCCATGAGAAGCCAGTGGGGGAGAGATCTTACACCTACCTCACTGTTGAGCCATGTGCAGGCAAGTTGCTGTGGTTTGCACAAAACGACTTGCCAAACCACTTTGCTTTTTATATTTGGTCACTAAAAGACAAGCAATCAGCAAGTTCTGCAGAAAATGACTGAATGAAAAATCCACTTTTTCAGGGCTAATTTTTACATAAACTAGCATCATAAAAAGTAACTATACTCTAGGACACTAACATAAACAGCAGATGTGTTTATGGCAAGTGTTCCCCAATATCACAAACAAATAGCGAGATCTCCACAGTAGCTGGAAGAGAGCCATTTTACAAGCAGGGGGTTTGGAGAACAATCCAGGGTTCTCTTCTCAGGACTCTTCCAGTTGCAGAATATTCTTCTCAAAGTAGCAACACTAATCTGAAGCTGAGAGCCCTTTTCTCCTTGCTTTCAAAGACAGAAGACAGTGCAGAAAGCTGGCCCACCTAAGCTGCTTAAAAAGCTCTGTAACATTTTCATTAGTGGCAGACTAGCTGCACTGACCACAGCAATCACCAGTTACGTAAGATGCTCCATCCCAGCACCATTCCACCTCACATGCACATGCAGCGTTCAGTGGAAAATGAATGAAGAGGCCAATGGAAAATGAATGAAGAGGCCAAGGTAGGACTACCTGTATTCGCCAAAGCATCTTAAATGTAAGCTCTGGAACAAAGTACTATTCCCTCTTCTGTGTCCATAGACACTTATGCAACAGTCTTCCACACTCACCCCAAGCCATGCAGAACTGGGTACCAGGAACCTCGACCCAGAGGCCAAGCAGAGAGAATGAGTCCCAGCTCATTCCACAGTAGGAAAAATGGGTACTAGTGATCACATAGAGTTTCACCCGGAGAGTTTCTTCCCTTGTTCTAATCAGCTGCTTGCTTGAAACCAGCTTTCACAACCTGCTAATCTCAGCTCTGCTCTACCCAGTTTCCCTATCTTCTTTGGCCTAGAGGCTCATGAAGTCCCATCTCTTCTACATTTCTTCTCCCTTCCCGCATCTTGTGAATTAACTCACCACCTCCAGAATGAATTCCACTCCTGTTTCACCAGCAAAAGTTCTACCTGTCACCCCATCATTGACTCTGCTTGCACACTTCTATCCCTTTACCTGCCTCATCTTCTGAGTGTCTAAGCTCCCAAAACAGGCCCTGCCTATAACTCTGAGTTTACACAACACCTTGCACAACCAGGCCCAGCTATCTAGTAGCCTCTAGACATTGTTCTGACACTTATATTAAGGCTTTTTCCTCCACCTATGTTATTTGGTCAAATAAAGATCTCATCTCTTCCTACAAACCTCAGCACAATAATAAGAGGACAATAATAATGCTGGTAAAAGCAATAGCAGTAGCACTGTGCAAGATCCACATAATCAGCACAAGGTACAGCAGGAAAAATACCCAACTGTGATACTGCGTTTGGGACATGAATTGAAGAATAGTCTGCCCACTCAGGCACCATGTGGAATTTAAGAACGCAGCGCATAATTACCCTAGCTGGTCTTGGCTAGGACGCCAGGATTAGCACTCCAACACTTCCAAAAAGTGGCCAGGAAGGCTATTTTGCCTCTCATCCAAAGGAAGTAAACCCATCATCTGCTAGATGGCCCCCAAATACTATGTCAGGCATCATTTTTACATAGATTTGAGAAAAGTGCCTTTACTGATCCTCCTGAGTGACTTTCAGCATCAGTGCATCCCTTAGCAGTGCACTGGACCAGTATCAACCCAGAAAACCAAGTGCTCTTCCCTCGTTCATCAAAAACATACTCTTTGCTACCTCAATTTTTCCGTACATTTCTCAGCCAGTTACACAGAGACATTAAAGGAAACAGTGACCTAATTTTGACACTGTGGTTTCATAATGTAAAGATAACCTAATTCTTCACTAGTCCCAAAACCCCTCTTCCTTATAAATGACCTTCTCTCTAGAGTTTTTAGTATTACTTTTGGCAATAAGAGGACTGAACAAAATATGAAAACTGGAAATTAAAAAGCCTTGCTTTTTCTTGAGATCAATTAGGATGAGGTGCACACATACAGAAAAAGAGTATGAAATATATTAATGTGCAGCCCTGCATCCTAAGATATGGGCAATCAAATCTCTTGCTTCAGTAAGTACTGAGATCGAGATCATGACGGAAAGTTGTTTCCCCCTCCATGGTACAACACTGCTTAATTGCTTAGATACATAGAAGTTTTCTTTAATTTTCTTAAGCAACAGCAGGTATTGGCACTAAATAGGGTCAAGAAAGGTTTTGGTACAAGAGTTCCTATTAGAGTTAGCAAGTGAGTATAGCCAAAGACATTTGGCAAATAAAAATATCATAGATTCCTACCATGTTATTAATCTCATCAAAGAGGGTTTACATAAACCAGTAAAAAAAATCTTGGCCACTAAGAAACAGTTTTAACAGAAAACTGCATTGAAAAGCAAAAAATAGACAAATCAGCCAGGAAACAGATCAGCTCATCATGCTTTACCCTTACACATGGCTTGAAAGAGCAGAGGAGGGTAAGATAGGGCATGGTCGTGGACTCTTCAAGGAACAGGCTAATTGTATGTGCTTGTTAACCACAGGCAGTGAAGTGGAGAAGAACTTCTATGCAGCATGATCCTGGGCATGAGGTATCAGCATTCTCAGAGGAATGCCGTTACTTCAGTAAGGAAGTGCAACAGATGAAGGTAAGTTTTACCTTCCATCACTCCTGCATTATTAGGAATGCAAGTAAAAAAGGGCTAACTTCTCTTAGAGCAATATCTTATAACTATTACAGCACTGCACATAGAATCTTCACACACACACATACACAGCCAACCATGTAGCTATTTGCAGCCATCATTAAAATAATTGGATTATTTCATTTTATTTCATAAAAACACTAACAATAATGCTAACAAATACTTTATCAAAATGATGGCTATCTACCTTTTTGGATTGCTTTCTAGCCAGAATGCTTGCTCAGCATTCACTCTTCACTTCTGCAATCTTCATCCCTTTAGAAGGCCACATGTGTGCATGACAGCCTCATGTTACAATATCTGTGAATTTCATTGCACAAAGCTCAGTGCCCTGTCTTTGGAAAGTACTATTCATGACTTCCCAAGACTTCTTTCCAATGACATCAACGGTATACACTCCCATGAAGTGTAAAAGCAGCAAGGTAAGTCCTCCACCCTGGCATAAGAACCTCAAACAAAATGTTCTTTGAAGTGGCAAGACTATACGTGCTAAACAAAAAGCCAGGCTTCACGATAAAGACTTTGGTCAGCTTGGACAACTGCCATTACTGGAAAGCAAGCAAATGGAAACTTCCTTTCATAAACACAACTCGGCTACTAAGAGCAATAGGATGAAACTTCCAAAATCCTCCTGGCTAACACCAATTACTGTTCTATCAGCGAGCAGCATCCTTACTGAAAGGTAACACACTATATCCTTTCTCTCTCCCTCACAAATACTGTCCTCTAACATATGGTCAGTTTACAAGTGGTCAAGACTCACTGTAATTAAGAACTCCGTTTTCATTAGCCATCCTCCAAGAATACGACAGCTCTGGCTCACTTTTTCTGATGAGTATGTGTTTCATTTCATTGTAAACAGCAGCCAGGAAAACAAAAAATACAGTCAATTTCTGTCAAAATACAGTCAAGTCACTGGGGTTGTGTGGAGGGGCTGGATTGCAGAGAGACCATTCACCAAGGTTGGGAACCCTAGCCAGGGGGTCAAGACAGACCCTAGTAATCAACATGTGAAGTTCATCTGTCTTCTGGAAGGATTCACGGAGTGTGATTCATATTCCCTTCACCTTTCAATTACTTTTCTCATTTCAAGAGCTCTCACCACATTTACAATCAACTGCTCTACAATAATTTTTGGAACACAACAATCACAAACTAGAAAGACATCAGCAGGACTCTGGCTTTATAAAGGCACAGATTTACTGCTTCCCCCTTCCTGCAATTCCTCTCCTCCTCTCCAGTTGGAAAAGCCAGAGGGACAACACAGAGATAAAGAGTCATTTACCTTCCGCAGAGTCTACAGACCATTCTGGATTCAGTGTCACTTCAGAATGGAGACATTGTGGACTATTGGAAGTGTCTGTAGAATTACTGCCTTCAAAAATCTCTACCACCCTAGAAAGACCATCATCATCTAGAGATCCTGAGGGGAGGAAGAACAGTATTGCAGTCAAGACCCTTAATCAAACCTCTGGAGACACAGGTTCAACTCTCAGCTCTTCCATAAACCACTCTCTAACTTTATATTCCAGCTTACCACCTGTAAATATATATGGAGAAGTATTTCCCATTTCAGATCACAAACTCCCAGCTGCTGGGAGCACCTTTTCATTCAGAATCTCATCAAGCAGAACACCAGTTGCTGTGTGGTGTCCTGAGATGGTCCTTTCTGCACATGGCAACATGGGCTGAGCCCCACTGTGCTCCACTCTAGGTTACCTGCAGGGTCCTGTCTTACATAGACAGATAGAATAATAGAAGTTAAAGCTTCCTCCCAGGACAAACTTCTTGGCTGGCAGGTACATACTATGTACCAGGGCTTATGCTAGTTTTAAGCTTCTCTTTGCAGCTCACCTATCAATTTTTCACTTACTTCAAACTTCCCATGAGCGTAGCAAAAACCTGACTGCAACAACCTGTCTCAGATCATTCTGAAACTGAGTATTTGTGACCCATAAGCAAGTCAGTAAAAAGCAGCTATTTTCTGCTGCCAGGTCTGACTCCTAGACAGAATATTATAATTATCAAGACAAGCTAATTTTATGTGGCAGTGATGACACACAATCCCTCTCACAGGGAGCTCTGTTTTCCATTTCAAGCAAATAGATTTTCTGTCCTGAGCATCAAAAATTTAAACCACTCATATTCCCCAGTGTTTTGCATTGAGCATGGCTCTCTTCCAAAAGGCAATGTCAAAAAGCAGTAGAGAGGTCCAGTGTTACATTACATGACAAATTTTTTGCATCAGTCCTGTTTGGTTTGCAGTTATCAAATACAGTTTTGTGGGTTTTTTTGTTTGTTTTTTTTTACTCTGAACCCTGAAATATCAGCCTTGCATTTAGAGACAAGCTGAGCTATTTTCTTCTGTCACACTTTCAATAATAGCAATGCTTTCACAGGCAAGTTCTGTTCTTTGAGAAGTTGGTGCAGTTCTACTGTGCAAGGTCTCATTAACTCAACAAAGCCATTGTTTCTGTGAAATATGCAGATCTGCTCCTGGGCTGGATAAGCACTAAAAGGACAAGAAGTGAAAAGCTCTCCAAGTTACCTTAGTCACCAAAGTCAATAGACATGACTACATACATCACAGGTGGCCAACTTACAGCATTTGAGTCATGTATGGCTTGAACGCTTTGAGTGCAGATGACACTCATGGGTCAGCCCTAAATGACTACATACTCAGGTTAGTCTCATGCAGCAACAAAGCAAAGGGACCTATAAGAAGTTGTTGTCACCTCACACTCCTGAATTACTTATAAAAACCCCCTTCCCCAGCGCTCTCCTAAGTATGAGGTATGTACCCTGTGGCATTCCACTGCAGAGAAGTTTAATTCAAGTCTCATAGGGTTGGAAGAGCTGGACACCAATAAGATACAAATGGCTGCATTAAGTGCCACTTTTATACAGCTCTCAGACACAAGCAACATAGCTAATAAAATTTCATCTCATCTGCTTGCTACTCCAGAGGTTGTTACAACTACAGCAAAAAATAAAAGGGAAAAAAAGCAGAGAGGTGATCTATTGCAGACAGGGGACCTGAGTAGAAGGGAGGAGAAGTACACAGTGCTAACTCTCAGGTCTGCCATGTCCTCCTGCATGACCGTGGTTAAGATAGTCAAACCCTCTGTATCTCAGGTGCCTACCTTGTAATCCTTAATAAAGGGCTTTGAAATTTGAAGAAGAAAGGTGTCTTAACACTCCTTGTCCCTGTCTTCGTCTTGGATTTTTTCTTAGTTTTCCTTTCATGAGGGTTAGCACAGGAAAAGTATTAGGCTTCTGCTGAGTCTTGAATTTATGTATTTATTTATTTGACTTATGCTTATGAAAGACAGCAGTAGAAAGCAACCTGCACATAACCATGAAGCAAACCCAGTATTTCCCAGGTCCTTGGGCTCTTCTCACTTTTGACCCCCATTTTTTGCTTAGGAAATGAAAAAACTACACGGTCCTTCATCTATAGCACAGATAACCACAATGTAAGACACACTCATGCTTCCCTCTGCCAGTGTATCCCAAACCTATTTGGAAGGCATTATCACCAGGCATCTTTTTTTAAGCAAATCTATTAAAGGAAACCTCTGTAAAGAAATTGCCTCAAGGCTACAGTTCAGTGGTAGCTATGGCAGTGTTCCTGTGCTGTTGGCTTGCACTCACTGTGGAAAGTCCCCATGAAGTCATGAATAAATGGAGCTCTTTATGCTTTTGCCATGGGATCACATGGGCGAATCAGCCCAGAATGAGCAGGAATCTCTTTTACAAAACCACACTATTCTGAAGATGGAAGAATGGATTCATTTAAGCAGGTCTTCCCAATTCAGTACCTTTGAATAAGAACTGTTAAATAAAAGCTCATGTCATTTGTCAGCTGAAATGTATTTTGTATCCCTATTGCTATATTTGAATGACTAGGCTCTGAAAACAACTTTTAAAATTCTCTTCCTAATTAATACCTTAAAGAAAGATAACTTGGAGTCATGTGACTTAACAGTAACTAAATCAAGGTGAGAGTTTTTGCTTAATGCCAAAGACATTTTAAATTAAGTCTCCCACTAAATGATAGACAATTCTATTCATAGAAAAGAAAAGAAAAACAACAACAACAAAACAAACCAGTAAAAAAAGCTAGAACAAGTCCACGTGCCCTGGGAGTCTGCAAATGGAAACACCTTTGTCATTAATCACTCAGACACAGCTATGCTAAACTGAATATTCAAGCTAAGATCCATCTCACTTTGCTTTAGCCATCTACAAAGTAACAATTTAGAAGCTTTTGTAATCGTGTTTACCTGTCTGATCTGAAGCATCTACATTAGAACAAGTTTAACAACAGCCTCTCTGTCAACTACAAAGGGAGCTTTTGGGGAATCTCTCAGATACAGCATCCATAGCATAGATCTCCATAGCAGACATCTCTTAGCACAGATAGATAATTAAGGCAAGATTACTCCTGTCCATGGAGCTGGAAAGACAACAGAGTTTTCAAGACATAAAGAACTCTGTCACAAGCTGTTGAGAGCAAGCTTAACAAATCCTCCAGCACTAGCATATGGCCAGTCACTGAACAGGATACCAGGCATTCAGGAGTTTGAAAACTGGCCATCAAACCATTCTTCTTTCAGAGAGCTGAATTCAGCAGCAGCAAAGCCCAGACAGTGATGAAAGCTTTCAAAAATCTTACTTTTGATTATGGATGTTCAAGTTCAGGACTTACCTTGAAGTTGTTGGTTTGACGGGGTTTTTTGTTGTCCATTTCATTGGGGTTTTTTGCAATTGATGGCTCAGGTATCATTTTCTAAAAAATGGATCTCAGATGGGACTACAGTACAAGGCTTGATTTTCCAAGTACTTGCACAAGTGTTATAAAATAACAACTTTACTGAAAACAATACAGTCTATTAAAAAGGGCTATTTTAATGGGCTCAACTATTGTCAAGTACTCAAAACCAATTTAAGTTAGGCATATTCATGACCAAGAGTACTCAGTCTTTCTCCAATGCCCACTGTTTCATCCTGGAGAACCAAAAGTACTTGTGTCCTCTTCTTGCTCCTTCTTCCTGGAGTGCTAGGCAAAAGGCTGCCTCTGCTCAGTCTCAAAGAGCTGAACTGTGCCTTATCATTAGAACAATCTCAAACTCAATCATGTGTAATGTCATGCTCTCTATCTGTGTTTCTTAAACATTTTTAGATTAAAATAATGGGACACATACCTTAAGCAAAACAAGCTCCACAAATACTACCTAATCTTTCAGAGGAAAAATAATTCAGGGTCCATCCAGCACAGTGATGATGTTGTCATGTCTCTGTGGCAAGCTCTCTGCTCCCAAGGTTTTTACTTTCAAGCGTATGTTCCTGATTCTGTACACTGCCTTTTGTTTCAGCACTGCTGTGCTCATTCCAGCCCTAAGACAGATCTTAAGTCTATATAGTCTATATAATCCTAAACAGCCATAATTCAATAAGCCTGTTTCTCCTCTTCATGCTATTGGGTTTGAACGCTTTCTTTGTGAAACCTGTGCACAACACATCCTATAACACAGATAACCTTGAGCTGACTACCCAGAAAATACATTGCATCAATGACCAGACATAAATCTGCACTGATACTGCAGCAAAAAGAGCCACTGCTGAAATGAATGTCACATCAGGTTGCAGTCTCGGAAGAACAGACAGAAGTAAGAGACACTACAGGGCAGAAACAACGAAGGAAGAATCCTCCCTCTCTCCCCCAGGCTGCAATGAAGCAAAAAACTATGCCAGAGACTGTCATTACAGTGGTATTGTAATTAGAGCTTCTAGAACCTTTTACTAATAAGTTGAGGACAAAAATAAGGTTCTTTAGAAGGTGCTGAGCTTCTTTCAACAGAAAACAGAAAAAAACCTACCGATTATCCACTCAAAAATCTGAAGTCACATCAGAGAACTGTGTGCATGCAGGCACACCGCTATCAGATTTATAAAAGTGGGGCCTCACACAAGTGCAAATGAATCCTCTCAGCTTTCTCTGATGGAGGCTGGGAAAGTAAGCAAATAAGCCAGCAGCTGTTATTCCTCAGAAACTGGATCATAACCTGATCAGGCTCTTCGCTTCACCCACTCAGTTCCTCAAATTTTGAATCAGAAAAGGGCAGGTATGACATTAGTACCAGCAAGGCTAGGCATGAAGAACAGATAGGTAGGTGTACGGCTAAACTTGAGGTAGCAACAAATTGTGTGCTGTGGATTCTGACAAAAGAAAGGAGGAGGAAGAAACTAGGGGGGACAGAGGGGAATAAACAAAGGACGCTTTTATCCTCCTCATTTTCTTTCATATTTCTTTGTGATGCACACAGTAAAGCTTTAAAAGACAAAAATACTTCTATGTATATGTTCCCACAAGTAAAAGACCATATAGAATTACAATAGTGTTGTTTTCCTCCTTTTATATTAATTTTATGCACATCCTTCTTGAATATATTTGTTGATGTGATGTTGATCTACATCTTTGTAGATCCAGAATCAGGATCTCCTAATTGGAGTTGTAAGAGTTCTTGAATAATAAGGAAAAAGAAACCATCCAGATCCAAACAAGAAATTCTTTCTCCTTTCCATTGCTCTGGCTCTGCTCCCCTATCTTCCTGCTCTGCCATAACGCTATCTGTTCTTTCGCACTCCTGAGAGTCTCCCAAGATGCAGGATCTGGGACAGCCAATACCTACAGAAGAGTTACACACAGAACCACAAAACGAGGTGGAACACCACCAAAAAATACCAACATCAGGGATGCAGGAGATAAGGACAGCCTTGAGGAAGAACAAATCTTTTCCCACCTTTTGCATGTCACCTTTTGAGATAAAAAATAGGGAATGCTGCAAAGAAATAATAGTTTCATGAGAAACAGATTCCAGGGTGGAAAGCACAGAGAGAAAAAAAAATCAGTGGATAAGAACCAGAAAAATTAGAAGTAAGTAACAATTTAAATATAACTGAAATTTCTGATAATGTGTCTAATTGTACAGCACAGAAGAAAATTCATCATTAACTTTCTAATTTGGATTTATGAGAGAAGTATATAATTCAGTGGGTGTTCAGCATGTAACATATAGCAAGTATTTAAGCTTTCCAAAAGCATACCCTGCTCCAATCAGGGTATGCCATTTGGAATAGGTTGGGGGGAACTCATTAAATCACTTGCTTATTATTCACACTACAGGAATGTGAATTCTATTGGCAAAATGAATCAATCAGACAGCAAAGAGCTATTCTCTGGAGTCTACATTAATCAGCCCGACAAGCTGTCACTAAGGATTGGGTCAGGCTCATAACATAGCATCCAGCCAGTGGGGAAAAAAAATCCCCAAGACTGCTGAAATAGGGAACAGTTCACCCATTTAAAGTTGTCCCTGGAGGCTTGTGTCAACCATTTATTATTGCTCACACACAGCTGCGGAAGCTTTTAAGTGAGCAACCTGCATTCTTGGACGTTCTAGAACTGTGTGTGTTGTGGAAACATGCTTGATCCCAGGTATTTCTGTGAGGACAAGCAAGATGAAGTATCCTGAAAGAAATACTGTTGGGCTCTAATATAGCCCTCTGAAAAAGACACAGTCAGAAACTTGAAAAAGGACTAAAACTAGGACACATGTCAGAATAGATACAGTGTTGGGAAACACACAGAGTTGTCATGCAGTCTGCACTTCAATAAAACATTTTAAAAAACCAACATTCTGTTTCTACAGACTATTTTTCATACAGACACATTGTTTTCAAGGTTTAGTTGTTCCCTGACCTCCCCCAATGTAAGTCTAAAATATAAAGTATCATTTTAAAAAAATGCCATGTATGACAATACACACAAAAAATTAGCTTTTTATTTAAAAAAAAAACAAAACAAAATCCCACAACCATTAACCCACCCCAGCCCTGGTAAAAATCCTGAACTCCTAATATCTCATGATTCTGAGATATACACCCTCTTAATGAGACTAAACATAACAGAGAAAACAAGCACTAGCCGGACTGCAGGAGCCCTGATCAGACCAGAAATAAAAGTACCATGGAAGAAAAAAAGCAGTCAGCAGTTCCAATAAATACTGTGAAGCAGTGTAACACATATAGCAATGCATAAAATCAATATACTGTACTAGAGAACACAATCATACACTGCGGCTGCTTGGATGGGGGAGTGATAAGATCAATGTTTTTGTTCTTGTCAGCACTTGTGCCAACTGTACATTCAAGCTGGATGGAGTTTAAAACTAAGTATGACTTACAGTGACACAGCTGCAGGATGGGCTACAAAAACTGCTGAATGGCTCAAAGAAGCAGAAGTGTTTTAGCTGAACTGTACTTCAGGAGAGGCGACAAGGGGAGGCAGGCAGATCCACTCTCGGAGGGAAAAACAATAAAAGGATGAAAGTGTTTAATTGCAGCAATGTATTATGAGTGTAAATGCTCAAAAGTGAGGAAGAAAACATTTCTGTCCTCACAATAAAGCTTCTTCATCTCACTGAACTCTATATGGAGTGCTGTGCACACTGCTGCTCTAAACTTGACGTTAAAAGCTACACCACAGTACACCAGGACAGCATAAATATTAGTATAAGGATTTAAATCCTGCCGCAGGCTGCACTGGCAAGACTGTATCCAGCAGATCAAGGGATGTGATTATTCCACTCTACTCAGCATTTGTTAGACTACACTTGGACTACTGTGTCCAGGTTTGGTCGTCCCAGCTCAAGAAATTGGAGACCATCCAGCAGACTGCCACCAAGACAAACAATGGGCACAAGTTGTTTCAGGGAAAATTTTGGTGTGGCTGTAAGAAAAACTGAGAACAAATTGAATGAATTGAGAACAATTAAACATTGACACAGATTAACAAAAGAAATGGTGGAATCTCTCTTGCTGTAAGTACTGAAGGCTGAGCTTGACAGGGCTTTGGGTAACATAATCTAAAGCCTTGCTTTCAACAGAAGGTTGGACCAGATGTTCTCTAGAGGTTCCTGCCAACCTAGAATTTTTCTATGATTCTATGATCTAAACATATGCACCACTGAATACTACTTTTGCCGTAACCTCATTTTAAATTAGAATTTATCTGATTTTTCTTCCCATTCCAGCAATAAAATAACATAAAATAAATAAAAATAATAATGACAAGCAGAAAGGAGGACAGTTCACTGTTTTTCAGAATATCTGTCAGCATCTATTGAAATTATCAAGCAGCAGGCTTAAAAGGAAGTGCTCTTTCACAGAATACATAATTAAACAAGTGAACTTACTGCCAGAGAATTTAGGAAGGCCATAGGATAAATGACTCAAAGGAGTTCCATGAATTTGTTCAATTCTTTTACTTTCTATTAAGCATTCTTTACCATCTACTTTCAAAGACAGGATACTCAAACTTTTGGTCTGATCCAATAGATCTAGTTTTACATTTGAGCCTCATGAATGGAAGATAAATCAAACCCCTAAAAGTCAAACACAGTAGTCTTAACTGTCTTAACTTGTAACCCCACTACAGTTTATTTGGATCAGCAATTTAAATGCTCACAGCAGAATGATAGAAACCTTACCACTAACATCTAATAAATCATAAAGCACAAGAATGATTTATTCCAATTAAGTTGTAAATGGAAGAACAGGCTAAGAAACAAAACAAGGAGAAAATCTAACAGTAGTGCCAGCTTCCATTTCTACCTAAAGGCAGAAAGAAAGAGTTAAAATTCCCAAGAAAATGGGATTCCAACCTGCCAAAGTAACAGATAGCTCTGTCACACCAAGGTCATACATCATAGCCACCTCCACAGGTCACTTCTATGAGCAGAGTAGATAACACCTTAAAAAAGCCTAAACAAACGCAAAAATAACAAAACAGAATCAAAGATAATACTAGGTATCTGCATTTTAAAGTACATCCCATAAGACACAAACCAATGTTGCACTGAAAGACAGAAACCCAGCATCCTCCTTAGATGCTGACAGTGGAAAAAAAGATCCCACCAGAGAGTTCTTTTTACATTCCACACGCTGAAAAAGCCATTAGAGCAAACGTTGCTCTGACAGCAGAAGACAAACATATGGCTTGAGGGGCTATGGAAAGTAGGAAGAACTGTTACTGCCAGACATGCAATAGGAAACTTTTTCGTCTTCTTATCTCTACCTTCTGTAAGTGTTAAATACAATGTTGGTTTATTTATTTACCATTTATGGAATTATTTTATTAGCTGGTTTGGAGTCATAAAAAAAATATTACAATGGACACCATAAAGAGAGACATCCCATAGCAAAGTCTTCACCTTGACTGTCATCTATTGCATGACAATCTCAAGAAAAGCACTTGAGTAAACAGCCAAATGAAAGGATGGTCTACGGGTCCTAAATCTGAATGGAGTTTTGTGCCTGTGGACCATGCTGCACAAGCATGTGGAGTTCGGAGGTGGCTTGCCTGCATCAAGTCTCTCACAAGGCATGGGGCGTAACAGATGGCCTGTTGCTTAAGACACTTACCAAGGACTTTAGAGATCCAGATTCCATTTCAGTTTAACTTTGTACAAGTCTCTTAGTAGGACACATCTACACCATGGATATAGACAGATTTAAGCTGCCCCTGCCCAAGCTAATCTGGAAATGAAAGTGCAGGGAAGATTGCTGCAAAGACACCCAAGCTCGAGATATAGGTGATTGGCAGGAATTCTGAGCTCATGGGCAATGCCATGCACATGCAGCCGAGCAGAACTCAACACAAGCCTACCCGTGCTGAACTGTGCTACATATGAACTTGCTAGTTCTGGTCTCCAATAGCTCTCAGCCCTCTACCCTGTGCTCCACTGCAGACATCCTCTTTGTTTTGGTGGCTCAGCTTTCCATCTGTATCAGGAGGATAAAAGCACAGCCCATACTTACAAGGTGTCAAGAGGATAAATATATTAAGTGGTCCTAAGGCACTCTAGGATTATGGCAACAGATGTAATGTCAATTCCTTAAAGCAGTGAAAATGGAGATGACAGGGCAATCAAAACTCTAAGGAAAGAGCAATTGAGAATATAAAGTTTATTTTTTTCTAATTTAACTGCGTCTTTGCATCCAGAGGACACTGCAGAAGAAAAGGCACTCTTTGGGACACAACAATGGGGGCGGGGGGGGGGGGGGGAGAAGTGCAGGACAATAAGATTCTTAACAACTGATTTAGTTTAAAGCTACTATGAAATGAGGCAAAATGAGATGTTTACATCTCTGAATTACAATCCATTGACAGACAGCTCTTACCTGCTTAAGATCATAACTGGTTGGAAACTCTCCAAGACAATACAGAGGAAGAAATGAGTCTTGTGAAGAACCCATGCTACTCAGCAGTGACACAGCTACTAACAAAATGTAAGTATTTAGCAGCATCATTTAACGAAAAGTGTGCTTAATACATCAATCAAGAAGTCTAAAAGAACAAAACTCTGATTCAGAAGTAGCCCTTCTAGTAATTTTCAGTTCTCCAAGACAGCAAATTAAGTGAGAAAATGTGTTGTACAGTGCCAATTCTTTTCCCTCTGTTTCATTTTTGCATCATTTCAGACTCAGTGACTGTACATTGCGGTATACAGAGATGATTATGTATGACAGAATTACTCCAAGTTAACTGCTTCCACTGTTAACCATTACACCCATTATTTGCAGGGTAAATTGCTTGGTTTAAGTTAACATGCTTTGCATCACATGTGCAGCATGGTAGAAACGTGCACACAAGCAACTAATGCATCTCTGCTAATGACTAGTAATTCGTTAAGCTGATTAACCCCTACAGCTTATAGTCATCTGTTCATAATTTTATCTTCATCCATAGCTCATGATTGTCTTGCTTCAGTCTTCTTCACCATAAAAAAACTAAAAACCATTAAAACCCACTTATTTTAGTAAAAAAAATACTTATCAGTCACAACTCCTTACAGCGTTAGAAATGAATAATTCTGTAAGTAACAAACAATTCGCATACCAGTTGCTGCTGGTTTTAATTCCTTGCAGCAACTCTCAATACATGTCATACACTTCTAAGAATCAACAGTAATGTGATCATTTCGTACTGCAGACCTACAATTTGTACCTACAGCAGTAGAAATTGTACCAGAATGCACATAAAACAGAAGTATGAGGAAATCCACAAAATAAATAAAAAAGATATAAATTCAATCCCTGATGCCTCATGACTTGCCAGTGTTATATGGGAAGAAAGACATACAGACACTAGTTCAATGTATTTTCAAAACTAAGTATCCCTGATGCATTGATTAGAAACAGCACAAGTGGGTTCATTCAGGAGGGTCAGAAGACAGGCAAAAAGACAGGAGTACCAAATGCAGCTTGCAATGAGGACCAAGTAGATTCAACAAGAATCCATGGGTACAGAATTCCTTCCTCACTAAAACAGAACTAATATTTGCAAACATTATTCATTCTTTTGACTCTGAAAAGTTTATTCTCATTTACTGCATTTAACAACAAAAACATAGCAAACACAAGGAGGCAAAAAAAGAAATAAAAGAAATGGCAAGCTAGTCATTCTGTGCTTCCGCTTGCATCTCCTTCCAAGGGATGCAAGGAGTAACCAACAGTTTTGTGTTCCCAGACAGCACAGAGGCTCTGGATGAGAGAGGAGACAAGAGCCAGCATGTTACCTGTGACACTAAACACTTAAAGATGGGTTCAGACTGGTTACTAAGACTGTAGGGACTTGGCTATGCCTTGATTAAGGACAACCACAAACACTGCCTGGATGTATTGTAAACCTGTGGAAAACCTAGCCCTACCTGCATTACCTGAGCAGTGATAAAGATATTGTCCATGGTGCCAAGTTTTGAGAGACATTATTGAAGATAAGCTGCAGATGACTTTTAAAATTCAAACTGGCAGCAGGTCCCAAGAATATTCACAATCCCTGCTACACTGGATGGAGTAGTTAAATTAAAAAGGTTTGGACAGCCATGTGAACTTTTGCCCAGCTCAAGAAAAGCAGGAGGAAAAAAGAATGAACATCCCAGTCAATTTTCCAAACACTTGGAAGTACAACTATCTCTGCTGAATAAATTCAGCAATTTAAGTTGCTCCTAAGCAGCAAGGGACTGAGCTGAATGGAGGTCTGAGCTGATTTAAAGCTAATTTGTTTCAGGAAGTTGTGAAATTGCTTCAAGTTCAGTGCCTGCAGTCATTTCTGTAAAGTGATATTAAACTGATTAAGTTTTATGTGACCACCCCAACAAGTTCAGAAGACTTTCCCTGTTTAATAACACATCTTCATCCATATTAGGTTCCTTTACTTTGTTTGGAAGGTGTGGTTTATTTATTTCTGCAAGATATTTAAAACAAAGCCCAAGATATCCGCCAGAATTCCTCCTTTGAATCAAAGTTTCCATGAGTTGCTGAAAAGTTGGGTAACTTTATGAATCATATGGGATAAACACAGAGGAGCTACCAAGTACAGTGTACCGTATTAACTGTGACGACTTGGCTGCCCATTAGGAACATCCTAACTTTATGTTCAGCAAAAACCCCAATTAACTGAACTTTACTTTCCACAAACTGGACTGCATCCTCCCATCTTTTCCACCCACGTCTTGTTCTGTGTCAGCAACATTTAAATAAGCAAAATTAGATGCCTCCTCAGATAGCCAGATAATGGAGTTACAAGCTCATTCTCTACTCGCATGAGGAAGATTATACCCCTTTCGATCAGCCTCTTGCAGATTTAGGAAGGTAGCAGGAACAGACAAAAAGGGAGCATGCTAACAGAGGCCCAATCAAGCAGCTTACTGAAATGTTCTGCATGGGTCTAGGAGTCCAGAGGTAAGTAAGAAACATTACAGTTATTAAGCTTATTTTAAAGTTAACAATAATTGTACCCCATGATTATAAACATGGCTTTATAAAAGTTGGTATCATAATTACTTTTAAAATTTTGGGGAATTGAGACATAGAAGGCTGAAGAAATTTGCTTAAGGTCACGCAGACGAAGTATATGAGGAATAGAACCTGAGTCATATATTTAAAGAAAGATTTAACTCTTGGAGTATGGAGGGGCAGGGAGGGCTGGAGGGGAGTAATTTGTTTTCCAATTTGAAATTCTTATTCCGCTTCTCGCTTTCAATGACTACAAACCTCCTCATATACAAATGATTAAACTAAATCCAGCAGGCTACATTATAACAGATGTAAACAACAAATCTGCTTTTTGAGTCATGAATCAGCTCATCGTTTATCCAAACTAACAGACACACATGGCTTTCAAACCTACCTACAGCTAGAGTAAAAACACTTCCACACTGAAGGAAAACAAAAATAATTTTTAAAAAAAAGCCACACCAAAAAATAAAACAACCTGAATAGAATATGGTGTTAGCAAAGAGTGGTTAGAGAGAGAAATGCTGTGAAAAATGCCATATTGGATGTCTTCCCTATCAAGTTGAAACAGCTTAGACCCTAAAACCAGTTATGGGGCCCTCGCCACCTGGATTAACCAGTCTAAATCAGCTCTGAAGCAAACCTTGTTACTTTAAATTAAAACTAGTCTCAGGCCTCTAATAATGTTTGAATATTGTTCTGTAATGTCATCATACAGGTTTTTAGATGGACTTTATTTACATCATATTCATTAGGACACCACACCATTTGAACTAAATATTACCTTTCCTTCTCCTCCCACCCAAAACATTGACATGCTAAAATGTTTATCTAGTTGTTCTCCCCCACTGAGGTACATGTTTGCATAGGCACACAAACAGTGCTATACCATTTGGAGGGGAAACTAAAACTAAAAGCTGGAATCTTTTCACAGCTTATGGAATCCCTACTAAAAACTGAATTCTTCCTGCTAATGTGACTGAAAACATTAGCTTTTTCCAGATTTCACTGTCTTGCTTGTTTTGTTTGTTGTTGTTGTTTTTTTGTTTGGGGGGGGGATGTGTTTGTTTGGGGGTTTTTGTTTGTTTTTTGTTGTTTTGGTTGTTTGTTTTTTAGTAGCCTTACTTTCATGGGATTGTACCGCAATTGTCACCACACTGCTGACTTATGTCATTAGAGTCAAAATATGACAGAAGTAAATATCACTATTATGTCAAGAGACAAGCATCCGAGGGTCACTCACTGTCTCTCCCTGTCATTATTCCCTGTGTCAGAAAATGGGGAATACCAGATAATGCAGGGAGAAGACAACAAAAAAGAGAGAAGTTGAATGTGTTTCCTATTTTAAGCTGTCTGTAGTTAGCAATTTTGTTCTCATTTCAGGGACAAACTGTCGACCCCTCTTAAACCTCAGAGATTAACTTTCAGTTATGCATAGAGACAAAGTCTCTTCACAAGATTTAACTGTCTGTGCAACAGATTCAGTTAAGCATTACAGCTTTGTAATTCAAACTAAACAGCACACTATAGTATATGTTCCAGTTTGGTGTAAATAACTATGGATTACTTTATATAAACAATTCTAAAATTCTTAGCTGCTTTACAGTACCAATAGCTCTGACAGCAGCCAGATGTAGAGAATGGACATGCTCTTTTTCTTTTAGTCTGATCTGAGACTTTAGTAAAAGTGACCTGCATGGCTGCTGTACCACTATATTTATGCTCACTGATAAACACGCAACATTGTTTTTAATCTACAGGAAAAAATATTAATTAGTCCCACTATAAGATTAAACTAGACAAATAATTAATGCAGAAAAATACTCTTCAGGAGCAATAGTCTTTATCTATTATTTTAATAACAGAGTATCAGTGAAAAATTTGCTGTATTTGACTTTTTGCTGCTACTTCTGGACCAGCAAGTTTCCAGCCCATCTTTTTCTCTTCTAGTCTTACATTTTAGAGAAAGGAAAATGCTCCCAACCTATTATAAAATTTATTTTGAAACTGAGTATTAAATATCTGAATTTGTAAATTTGACTCCATTTAACTTAGATAAATCATAACTTCTGCCTATAATTATACCATTAATAAATAGGTATTATACCTATCAGATTTTTTGGTAGTAGTTTAAATAGAAACAATTTAACAAATAAACCACATTAAAGATCTTCTTGACTATACTTAGCTTTTCCTTAGCTCTTCCTCAAACACAGAAGATCAGAGATTTAATAATCTTGCCATATGTTCCCCCAATAAAATGTATTTTATATTAAAATTAAGCAATACTAAAAATCTAACAAGATGTGTATTATGAATGCTTCACTGTATGTGGACTCATTAACCTTAGTCAAATGAATAGAACAACCCAAAATTTAACCATGACCACTGTCTACTTGCAAAGTTCTCTAGTGAAGCTTTGATAACTTATTCCTATCACTTCAAAATTTCCCTTTTAGGACCCTATCAAATTGTCATTTCATGAGTGAAATTTCTTCTTAAAATTTATGTTTTATAGAATTTCCATTTTATAGCCAGTAAGATTTTCTGATACATTTTGTGAAAATAATTATTGTAATCCTTTTCTCCAATGAAACAATGAAGTGAAATCTACCCTAGAAAGACATATAACCTAATGTTTATATTTGGTGATTACCTTTTTTGACAATTAAGCTTCTATCTGTAGAATCAAAAATCAATATTTTATTTCTTCTGCAGAGCTATATTGGCTACTTTGCAATCTCCATATCTTTGCACATAAATAGTCTTGAGGGCAAACTAAATCAGCTAACATTTGTAGTTGCCCAGTCCCTTTGCAAAACATATTATGCACTTAGGATGAATTCAGTGTAAATCATCATCCTAGCCATACAATTAAATACCATAAGCTTCCTTAACCCTCAGCTCAGACTTTCCTAATCTCTAAAAGAAAGCAATGCCAGATGGCCAAGAACAACTGTTAAGAATCAGAGGGCCACAGAGAAATACCTGAAGCTCTTAGTGATACGGTAGAGAAACACCTTCTGTTTCAACTTACTGCTGGGCCCTGCTTAGATCAATTTGCTTTTCAGAACTCATATGCGATCCTTCCACATTAACTAATACACATGCTACTAATTTTCAAAAACTGTATTTTGTTGTCATTAATCTAATTCACAAACACTGAATTCTTGCTGGGCAGAAACAATGCACCACCTCTTTATCGTAGTTATCACAGCGACAGTGTGTTTGCTACATAATGACAGAGAATCCACTAACCACTGCACTTCTCCGTCACCTTCAAACATATACATGTATGTACATGTATATGTGTATATATACATATAAAAATATACAAAATATGTTCTATATTAAAATGTGTATAATATATAATAGTATATTCAAATATATTCAGATATATTCCAATTATATTCAAATATAATCTTCAAATATATATGAACTGGCTGCCAGGCTGAAGGAGTAGTACAGCTCGCTGCCACATGAGGGATAGATTAGGTTCCAGCCTTTTTCTCTGTGCCAAGAAGCAAATAATGGAAAAAGATTCCTCTTTTTCTATAGAAGAACATCCTTCTTTGGGCCAACACTGAGAATCATTCAAGACAATAGTGGCCAGCATTCTGGGATGCCAAAGGATACCTCTAGTCTTCATTTTCAGAGGAAGCATCTCAGAAACACCGTTTTACTACGGCAGAACAACACTTCCCATGAGATGGGCTTTCTGCTACCACAGGCTCGGAACAATGTAGCTTTGTGGCAAGCAAGCTGGACAGGTGGATTGCCTATTGCAGCTGTACAGCTGCTAGACTGGCATCTGTTTAAAGACTCTCTGAAACACAGTTTTTCCACCTCTGTTTCCAGTTGCCTAAATCAGTTCCTGGACAAAAAAACAAAACAAAACAAAATGTGTCTTGCCTTTGTCAGAAGATAACAGCGTGGCAGTGGTCTCCTCGCCTCTGAAGACCAGGAGTGTCATTCTGCTTTGAATTACAGGTTCAGAAAATTTCATGCTTAAAAATGAGTCTTCTCTTTTTAAAAATAAATCACCTTTCATTACAAAAGATGATCATCACTGCTCAAGAGCAGGCCACAACTTCATGTTTTTGGACTTGGGTTTCATAACAGAAATGCAGAAGAAAGCAATGAGAACAGGCAAACCTGGGAATGGAAAAAAAGGGTTAAGAAGAAAGACAGGACTGAAATAGCAGGGAGTGCTTCAGGACAGGGTAGGAGCAGAGGGCACTGGCAGAGCTGCGTGTCAAGCCCAGGGCTGGGCTAGCAGGAGAGTTCAGGGCAGGAGTGAGAGATACTGCAAGTGCAGTGTCAGCAAGGAGCACATACAGAGCCAAACATCCAAAACCTGTCAGACATAGTAGAACTAACGTACGTTCCACGTACAAAGCCAGTGGCAGCGAACTACAGAACACCTGCCTGTAGTATGCTTCATTCTAGCTTGTGTTTCCATGAGTAAAAAGAGATGATAATGTTATTCATTTCAATGGCTCAAGACAATAAAATAGCCTGGTTAAAAAAAATAAGAATCTAGCAAGATGCAGTCCTCTGGAAGGATGCATGGAAACAACAAGACTGTCTTGCAAAATTGAGTATAAGAAAGCTAAAGTGAAGAAAGGGGAACTTCTGAACAATTTAAACCAGGCTGGTGCATCAAATTTCTGTTGTAAACTATTTTGAAAAGTGCCTGACATCTTGCATTTAGCATTTTTCTATAATCTCTCAGATTCACCATTCCAGAGTATCATTTTCATTCTGTATAGCCTGGTTCATACAAAAAGCATTTTTTAGAATATTAGACAGAGATGTGGTGACAAAGTTTGATAACAGAAAGAAAAGTGGTATAAGCCTCACAACAAAAGACATGGTGGGGCGAGTGTAAAGGGGATTAAGAGGTAAGAGTTGAAGAAGCACAGGGTACTGGAGAACTGTTCCAGATGGTAGGCTAGTTTTAACCTAAGAAGCAATGTGTTTGTATAAAAGTCCAGTGGGAGCTGAGCAGACAAAGATGAGCACGCAGATGAGGTCTGAAATATTTTTCCAAGTTCAAGGAATGGAAAAATGGACTCTGAAGGTCTGATGCAGAGTGAAGAAAATTGCTGCTTGGGAAGGAGATAAAAGCAAAGAAAGATATTGCATCTAAAGAGGTGAGGGGGAAGAGATACCTAATGATGGATCACAGAGGACATGAGTAATGATATCAGAAAAAAGCTGTTCCAAAACTAATCACAACATATAGCATATGAAAAAAATAATTCCAAGGCATCAAAGTAATGCAGCATTGGGTCAAATAGCCAGTTTGATATAAATCTGGTGTGTTCAAAGTGATTTATTCCAGAAATAGTTATGTCAACTTTCTGGTAGGGTTTGTGTGCAGAAAAGAAAAAAAATTTAAAAAATCACAAGTGACCTTTGATCAGATGTTCTTCAGTGACCATTTCTACCTTTCTATTTAAGTAAGACCCCCACAAGTTCAGTGATTGCAGCATTTCAGTCTGTTACTGATAAAAGCTCACTGTTGCATGAGTGGTTCAACACCACATCAAATCTCTCATTAACTCTTGCTCTTAAAGGTTATTTCAGTAAGTGGGTCAAGATAAACAGAGAAGCTGCTAGTAAGACTTCTAATTTGAACAATTATATCTCTACACCAGAGGCAGCTATCTGAACTAGACTGTTAATGCCCCTTTTTCCAAAATAAATCCAGGGATAGTGTTTTAATTTATTTATGAGGCATATTGTATATTTCTGGATCACAACCATGAATGATTTTGTTCATGTGCTCAAGCTTTGCAACCATCAGGAAAGCAGTGACCTTTGATTTCAAACTAAGAAAACCATTTCATATTGGGCTATATTAATGCACACTCAGTATTTCAATTAGCCTGCAATTTCCTCAACAATACTATTCACTCAAGGATGCCTAGCTGCCAGATGACTTAACTTTTCTTCCCTCCCTTGTACGTGACAATACTTTGCTCAAAGTAGCCATTATGCTTTTAACTTGTTTGCTGAGGCATTGCCTCAGTTCCTGGGCATTGCCTCAGCAAACTCCTCATGCCTCTGGGCTGATGGAGGAAAATCAATTTTGATCCCCCAGAAGCAAGTGCAAGTCTCCAACTTCACACGCCAATGTGGACAACTGCAGCTGAAACTGAATCCAGATTAATTCACCATTCCAGTCATTTCACATTTATGCTGATACTGTACAAGGTTAGAACATACGTGATTTATTGTTTTTAATTGGAGAAATGGGACAGAACTTCCTTCAAATGAAAAAGCAGTTTGTCAAATGAAGTTTACAAAAAGCAAATGAGATTTGTGATGACAATGAGAATGTACTTCAAATATAAATTAATCTGCAGCTTAATGCAACACGAGGTATTACAACAGAATGCAAAAATCCTACCACTGCAGGATTTTAATGCTACAATAATTCTGCTCTTCCTTAAAGGGCAACAATTCTGCCCTTTCTTAGATAACGCAGTTCAAAACACATGTTAGAACAGCAAGTCTGAGGAATTAGTAGCCAAACTACTGTAACCAGGTGGTAATAAAGATATAGGAAGCATGTACATTTTCCCAACAGACACAAGTTTAACACCGAAAATATTCCAAGCAGGTATGAGAGAGAGGGAGGGGAGGGAGGAACTTACTGTACTGCTTCAAAGATGCACTATACACATAATGCAGCAGTACAGGATACACTAACAAATGAAGGCAACTGAAAAGGCAGTACTCACCCAAAATATTAAATTGAAAAGGAACATCATGTATTTCAGACAACACAGGCAGCCTCTTGCCATGTTGCACTTCTTAAATTCTAAAAGGAAAACAAAGGATAGATCCAGGTAAAAGACCACGTATTTGCTGCCTTTGGGTGCACTGTATTTGTCACTTTTTACGCCAGTCCCAGTCCCAACGCCGGTCCCGGTTCCGACCCCAGTGTGGCTCTGTGTGCGTGATCCAGTTGTACCATAGAAAGCTCCAGCAGTAAAACCTCGACCAAATTGCCTCCCTGAGGTAGAAGGTTTAGCAAAATCTGAGTCTTTGCTATCCAAAGATGGACTCCGGTGAATTGAAGAATCCTCACTACTTGACTTCTCCATGATCTCTCTTTTCACAGTTGTCAGATTTAATGTATAGCATCTCTCAGCATTAAATGCAGTGCCTTGCAAATGCCACAGTGCGATAAGAGCTGTCTGTGTTTTGCTTCTCTTTTTCTTCGTACATAAATCAGATAATCACTGCAGAATTTATTCACTGCATTGTTGCTGGTTTTATTTTTTATAGCAATGTAGGCTGTACTCTGTCTATCTGTGGCATAGATTTATACATGAATATCCCATGCAAGAGCATACTTATGATTTATCTTGATGAATCAGTTATGCAGAACTTCGATTTTTATTCAAAAGAGCCATAAGCTCTTTCTCTCCGCTCCTAGTCTACAGCCCTCTAATCTATAGGCAGCAGATGGTCCTTGCATCCATTTCCAAAAAGCTTCTGCAGTACACCTGGGAGACTCTCCTCGAGCCGGAGCACTTTCCTTGCTCTCAGCTTCCCTCTCTGTGTCTCTCTGACTCTCTCTCACATGCTGTCTTTTTTCTTTCCACCCATTTGCAGTATCTCATTCAGTAACCAGCTATCAGAGCACACTCTGTGTTTCACTGCTGTTGCCGTGAAATCATCAGCAACTGCAACCACTGGGCATTTCCCACAGAAATCCCTGACCTAACTATCGAGTAATAAATCTACCCTCCTGCTTGCTCCTCCCCTCTGCTTTCCATTGGGCCAGTTAGCAGAAGCCTTCTCTCCCAGGGCACGCCTCCATGACATAATATCTTTAATAGGATTAGAATTACTCTTGACTATACAAGTGCACAACAGAAAATCTCTTTAAATGTCAAGTACTGTTTAGCTGTTTATGAGCTAGAACTGTGAGGTAGTGATACTCCTTTAATGCAATAAAATACTGGAAAAGTACGGATTAGATAGACAGGTGCTAACCTCTCCCTGCTCATTAAATTAACAGTGACTTACATTTTTTTTCTGGCTTAAACAAATGCCATGGGACAAGGAACTGGAATAGACTAGCACCCAGCATACACTGAATAGGCACATGTCTCAGTTATACATGCACATAATGTGACGCCATCCCCTGCGATATAATTAACCATAACCAGAAAAGCAGAGCTGCTGTCTCTTATGGGATCATCAATCAATTCTTAAAACTCTTGAAATGTAAGGATATCTGAACCTGCAGCTCTATTTAACTAGTATGTCAGAGATTGTTCTTGTGTATGGTAATAAGCCATCTTACATCACAGGTAGTCTGTGAACTAGAAAACACTGACCCAAATGCCACATTTCTTTTCCAGACAGTAGTGCAACATGCCTGCTAGCACTCTGAAACCGAGAGGGCACAACCGTGCATGAGTGTCTGTGCATATGTGTGCAAGTGCCTGGAGGGGAGGAAGAGAAATACTTCAGGTCACACATGGTGCTTCCAAATTTGTCATTTTGTCACAAGCGTAAAAGCGGTGCACTGATGGTGCAAAGTGATACAGCAGATTTAAAATGCAGGTTATTCTTTTCTTTTTGTGAAGAAAGAAACCATATTAGGAGGCCACTATGAAAGAAATACAGCTACCCGGGAAAGCAAAAATTATGCACAGTTTTCAACTGACCCTTTCACATGCACAGTATAATGCACTGTTAATTATTTTATCAGGTACCTTTGAGAAAAGATAATATAACGTTTATTCAATCTTAGATATATATGCCCAAAAGCCCCTTAAAATTCTGTAATTTTTATGTAACAACATCAGAATCAACACCCTAAAGCAGTGCTGTAACGTTCTTGACAGGCTTTTTTGGAGAAAAGATCCTTCCACCATAAAGTACTTCATGCCATGAAATATCCAGTGTTTGTATGTGTAATATCTTTCTCTCACCTCTTCTGCTCTAGAATAAGATTTTAACAACAGGCAGGCCCAAGCCTATATCAACAGTGTTTATTCACTTTGCCTTTCAAAAGTCATTTCAGAACTACCTGCATCGAATGCATCCATCAGAAAGGCGACTGCAAGATGACCACTCAGCAGAAACAGCTACACACACAACACCCAACTAAAAAAAGATAAATTAGCAGTGACCAAAGTACAGTGGGGCATTTCTGTACACGTCTATGGTGCACATAAAAACTTCAACATGAGCAGTCATCAAGAACCAACATTCTCAGAAAAAAACATGGAAGAGACTTGTAGGCCATGGCCAGGTACCTGCCTTGGACACCGGAGACTGTAGGATAAGTTGCATTCAAACACAAGGCAAATGTCTGAGCATGGTTTTAGAAGTCTGAAAAATCTCTTCTGTTTGAAAATTCACTTACTGGCAGTGTAAAGTTGTGCCATTGCAATCCTATGCTACAGCTACATACTTTCAGTTGTCACACAGAATTGAGCTCTCAGTCAAAAAATTATGAGAATGCACAAGTATTTTAAAGCATTTTTTCCTGTTGCACCCATTGGTTTGCCGTAAAATTTACACTGACATAGACTAGCTTCAGCAAAAAAAAAAAATGCTATGCACTTGCGAGAACTAATGCAATATAAGTATTTGCCTTAGCTTCCCACATGAAGTTACATGACAGTAATAATTAATCTGCCCTCCTCAAGGTTAAAAAACTGAAAGAATGTTTTGTAATAAACAAAAGATCTCCACAAATCCAGTCAGAGTTTGTAAATAGTGGAAACATTTCTATTGGTCGTTAAAAAAAAAAAGCAACACAACTCTCCCTCCAAGCTTATTTTTTTCAAGTTTTCATTATTGAAGTTTTCCAGTTTTCTATTTTTGCCTTCAAATACTACAAAAGATTAGTTTTCTTTACCATTACCTGCAATGCATCTTCCATTAAAAGTTCTCCATGACTGGTCTACATGACAGTTTATACTTCAAAACAAACAACCAAAGACACATGTATAGCCAATAGCCAGCTTCAAAATCCAAGCCTGAGCAGCAAGCACTAGGGCAAACACGGTTCCAGATCAGCCTCCCCTCCCACTATGTACAAAGGAAATATATGACCCTCTTATGGTTATGCTGTTGCCACCAGGGAGACTTTACAAGCTTCAGTCACCTTCCGCCACTTGAATCTGCAGCCACAGAGCCGCTTTACAGATTAGATGCCACTTCCTCTTGCTGGAACTCTAACTCAGTATTTATGTAGCTCAGTTAATAAATCACACAGAACTGATTATTTGCTGAAAAAATAAGCAGTGAAAAAGCTGTAACCAGTTCATCCAGCTGTGTTTTGACTAGCCATGGCACTTAACTCTGCCTCTGATTGAGACTTCAGTGGTAGGTGTTGCTGCAAGGCCATTCAACAGCACCTTATAGTGGTCCCACCTGACAGTGTAACCTCAGCAGGGGAACAAACACATTTTGCTTCACTACAGATCTCACCTCTGTTAAGTAATTAGGACATGAAAAACATTCAAAAGCTCACTCTGTATTTCATTAATCTTTGATTACTGAATCACAGAATTTTGTTGCTGAGAGATGTCTCCACATCAAGAAAATAATTTCAGTCCCACACACAAATGCCTGGGACAAGGCAACAAACATCAGTCCGTCGCACCTAAATGGCTCATCCAAGTATTAAGGGTAAGAAATTAGGCCACTTTGAGATACCAGGTATGAAAATGGATGTCACAGTGGGTGTAGCAGAAAGATGGAAAGGAAGGGTGTTAGTAGTAAGGCCCAAACAACACAGCCTGGTTCTCCTACTGAAACTGATTTACTTGGTTCCCTCCTGGGAACAGTCCACCATAGTCCTCAAAATACAGATCCCAACAACTTCAGTTTTTACTGGAAGTCACAAAATATTTAATATTTTTTCTCAGTCCTTAGTTTTATCTCACCAGAACTTCAGTGCCAATTACACGCAGCTACAGTGCTCCTGAACCCCTCTGTTTGTTTCTGCGCTCTTCAGCTGTTTTTGCACAACTGGCTTGTGGAACCATGCTGCAAAACAGAGCAAAAGCTGACCAAGTTTAGACACATACTTACAACCATGTATTTACAAAGACATAATACAGATACAAAACATATTTCAGCAATATATAAAAATTATGCTTATTTTTCCCCTTGTAAAAGTTCCAAATCCATTTTACAAGATATTCCCCTTAAATGATCTTGCTGATCCAGTGAGAAGGAGAGGGACTACAATACACAAGAACAGGAACAAACACTGAAGGGTGAACAAAAATATCTTAAGCTTTTGTTATGGTCCCCCATGATTCCTGACTTGAAAATATGAAACTCTATGAGTTTTTAAAAAGAGAAAATAAAAACTCCAGTCACCACAATATATGAGCCATTTTACAACTTATTATATATTTTACCTTGCAATTTCTATTATGTAGGATAGTGCTACTGTCACCATTTTAAATATGGGGAACTCGAGGACCAAGACATTTGCTGAGGATGAATAGGAAATTGCTGGCAGAGAAGCAAACTTAATCTGCACCTCACATGGCCTCAGCTAGTACACTAGCCATTGTACCATTCTCAAATTAATTATTTTTAGAAATCATGAGTTTTAGTAACCCTGCCACATGACTTCAGAACAATACTGAGCCCTGCAGAGACACACACAAATGCATACACTATTAAGTGTTGGTGGGTTCTTAAATTCATTCTTTTCTTTTCAATGATATTGACCAAGAACTCAATTATAAAAGCCTTCCTCAGGGTACACTAGGTAGACAAAGAACCGAGATCGCTGAGTATAAACTCAATGACTACATCTTTCCAGTCACTGCTCTGAATCCTGGAAGGCCATGAGAAGGAGACATGGAACAAGAGTTGGAAAGAATAGCTTAAGACTCTGGCATACAGCTGTATACAGATGAAAACTCAGATTAAAAAAAACCACACAAGTGATTTTGGAATAAGCTTAAAGGGAAAAGAATGTCCAAAAAACCAAACTGAAATTAGTATCACATGAGAGACAAAAACATGGAGTTCTCAGGACTTCCATGCTCCTCGGTCCACAACAAAGAGCTTACAGACTCCAGCAAGTCAAAATACCTGGAGTTCCCAGGGCTTCCAAGGCTGCAGGATTTATAACCAAAAACCTGGATGCTCTGAGGGTTGCATTCCACATTCTGGGGCCTTCCAAGCTCCCAGCTTGCATGCTGTAAATCCAAAGCATTCTGCCCATCATGGGATTGGACAGAAACAAGGTAGGTTTCAAGGACAACTTTGTACAGTAGACAAGTTTTGAAACCTGCCCGTGTTTTTCAGAACCAAATATCCCAAGCCATATTTTACCTTTGACACACTTTCATTTTCCAACAGGAAAAGGCTTCCATTAGAAACAGACAGAACTACTCTAACTTAAGTTTTGGAGTCTCCAATTACTGATCATAGCTTCCCACATTATTTAGAGCATATATGAACAGCTTGTTTGTTATAAATGCTAAAAAGAATCACTACCAAGTGTTTGGAGAGGAACGAAATGCATACTTAGTTCCTCTACTAGCATGAACAGCAGCCATTTCTAATACCTTCAGAAAACCAGCACTTCCTTGGGCACCTGATGGACAGACAGATGATGGAGGGGGAGACTGGATTAATTAAGAAACAGACTTACTCACAGCTGGTACCTGCGATCTGACCAGTAAATGATTCTCTTTAATGTTTTGTGAGAGAGGACAGAGACAAGCTCATGCCCTTCTCTCTTCACCCTGTAGCAGGACCAAGAGCATCCAACAGGCATCATCTGACCCTCAGTTCCACCTGCAGAAGAAAGCCACCTCCAGAGGCCAGGCAAAAGGACCTGGGACAGGTAAATGTGCATACAGCATAAGTTGGAAGGAAAACACAGACACTCAGATGGGTTCTTAGAAGCTGGGCTCCGCTTTCTGGGACTCCACCTAGCATTGCCATGGCTGAAGAAAAGGAGGGCTGGCAGAGAGACAGGAGTGGGACAGTACTCCAGGATGCAGGAACCATGTGAAGGAGCACCCCTGAGAAGACAGTGAGTTTGAGATCTATGGGGAAAAGATCTGTACCTACAGACAGAGGAATTGAGTGTCTAGCCACCTCAATCCAACACCCACCTTCATCAGTCCTGACTTCACCCAGAGAAATCATCTTTCTTGAAATTGTTACTGGAGAGGAAATGAATTAATCTGTTTCCTCTGACAAAAGAGCACTAGCATAACAGCTCACGGCTGCCTCATCAGCAACACAGTAATGCTCCTTTCCTCCCCAAGGCAAAGAGGTAAAATCTCTTTGAATGGCCTAAACTAATACTTTATACTTTTAAAGAACAGTTTATCCTTCTGACATGGGGCCCTCACTGATGATCAAGAAGATAAGACCCCTTTATAAGACTTTCCACTGTGCCAAACATTCTATGTCATTTGGTACCTGGGATTTCCATTAAAAATCATTTACTGCCAACAGTGCATATGTGGCTGAGATTGCTCATTTAGGATTTCACACCAGAGACAGAATGAGATTCTGTCTCAAAATTGTACAAAGGAATTAGTTGTAAACCATGTCAGGGACCTTAACCCACTGTGATCAGATGCAGATGATGGCTTGATATGCTAATGCACAGGAGACATGGGAGATGAGGGTCAAAGTGCAATATGGGGTCCCGAAGCTAAGAAATTGTGATTATGTCACACTGTCATATCAGCTGTCCCTCAGGGGCCCTCAGACTGAGCAGAAAGAATGCCTGAGTTTCCAAAGCGACAGAAAAACATAATTTTATAAAAAATAGAAATCCTGCTACCTACATTTAAACTTCTAAATCAAAATATTTGCACTAGCACAAGGGTCTTTGGGGATTTTGTTTTAACTTTACAAACAACATCATGAACTATGCTAAATCTGAAAGAAGCCCTCTAAAGATTATGTTAGAATGCAAGTCACCATTGATATTTTCACCTTTAAGAACTAAAATCTAGAAAGTCTATTTATTGTTTGTTTCTGAGAAGCCCTAGAAGTCAGAGCCTTTTTGGGCTTGGCAGTGTACATATGGAGAACAAGTCAACCCATACAACAGACAGTGTAAAATCCAGGCAGAAAACAAGACATTAATAGCTGGCTCTGAACATAACAACTATATTGGACTTTTTTTTTAAAGTCCCAAAACTACCTTACCAATTCTCCCACTAGCAGGTGGGAGAAAATAGAAAATATGAGGGGCAAGAGAACAGCATATGCCCAAGCAGATAGGCCTATCCTGCTGGGCAGAAGAGAGTACCAGATGCTTTGGAACAGTCTGTTTATGCCTTTTAGCACAATAATCTGTATCCCTTTTAATTACAGGGTGTTTATCTCATCTTCTGTAGCAATGAATACATTGTTCCATCTTCATCAACAGCTAATCCTTCTTAAATTCTGCTGAGAACTTAGCCTCAATATCTTACGGCAGTGAGTTCCATATGTTAAAAAACACAGCATCTTCCTCTTATTCGCTGTCAGTATTAAGCCTTCCAGCTCCATCCTCTGTTCTGGCATTCATACTTATCCCGTAATTCATTATTTTGTAATCCTTTAATACATCCCATGTCATTTGTCCTTCATTAATCTAAGCACTTACCTTTTCAGTGTCTCCTGTTATTGAAAACCCTCTGACTCCCTAATAATTTCAGTTAACCATCTTAGGGCTTCTTTCTAACTGAGCTACATTTATACCATAATCTTTTTCAATCTGCTGATGAAAAGATCTTCCTCTTTTTAAAGGACAAGAGTTAATATAAAAATGAATTAATTAATATTATTTAAATATTATTTTATAACATTAATATTTAACAATATGTAATAAAATATTAATAATTATTTTGGTATAATTTTATTATTTTATCTTATCTATAAATTAATTAATATTAAAAATTAATTTAATAAATTCTGTTTCTATCAACACCTTACCTTTATGAAAGTGAAGTCATTCAGATTCAACAGACCTTTCTTCATCATCCCTATTCTGCTTTTCTATTTCAGATTCAAAATTTGGTCTCTGACAAGCTCAACATTTCAGATCCTAACAGGAAAATCCTTGTAGTTTAAATTCTGTATCTTACCTGTAGGAGGAAAGGGACTTTTCTCACTACAACAGCATTAGTTTAATACCAGTTACTTGTAAAATCATCAATAAGCCCATCTTCAAGTCAGGGGCTCCTTGTAAAGAAGCTAACATAAGTTGAACTGAGCCTTGGCCATCAACAATGCAAGTACATGTGCGGTACCAATTGCTGTCCCCTGCCAGTACACAAAAAAAGCATATGCAGAGAAGTGCTTTTTACTGCACATGGAGAAAACAAGATCAAGGGAGTAGAAAGCTGTCAACCACGGGCAGGAAGGCAGCAACATCATACCCCTGAAATCCCCATGGGATATCACAAATCAGATCTCCAAAACCATGCTTTAAAAAGTAAAGACCAAAAAAGGAAAGGAGGGGTGAGGAAGTGAGCGGGGTTCTTCTCATTTACCACCTATTTTTTGTGGAGGTAAGGTACATGAATGATCTGAGTGCTCCTCTTCCACTCCCACTTCAAATGACAGTCTAGATTTTTATGTCTTCCCAATTGACTACACATTAAAGAAAGCTAGCAAAGAGAGCAGAAGGCTTTTGCCTATCATGAGAGATGGCATCCCTTCTTCCTCTTGGACAGTGTAGGAGGACTTAATTAATACAAGAACTCTTCTAACCCTATCCAATGGGTACCAGTCCCTTGAACAAAATCAGGTGGATGTTCTTTAACCTCTGTTCTAATGAGGCTGTCTTTCACCAGCAGTCTGCTGTTCTGAATTAACTGACAGCTGGTGTCTATGTATTAGCAGAACTATTAAACTTTAAAACAAACAAATTAAAAAAAACCCCTCATACATATGGCTCCACCTGAAGAAACAACAACGAGAATGATGTGAGCATTTGTTTTTAAAAGGCAGCACACATCTCTGAAACCTCCTCAATTATGCCATGAAGGAACATTTCTAGGCACATTCCTTTCACAATTGAGTGAATTCTTTCATTGCTCAAATATTCATTTTTTGGCACTTAAGCATAAACAGGTGTGATTCCATGAATGGGGACATTTAAAACCATTACGTCAGCGCTGGCAGAGACACAGATGTCTACAATGGGCAGCAAACTTACACCATTATTTTAAGCTCCCTTGCCCATTAACTCATCACCAGCCCCAGCCTCCAGTTTAAGACATCACTGAAAGTGACAGACTGATTGCCTTACTGGAGAGCAACCCCCTCAGAGATGTGTGAGTTATCAAAAGGCTGTTTACCAGCAGCATTTCCAAGCACAGCCTGATCCCAGGTTCCACCTTCAGGTCAACAAGACACAGCTTTCATAAAGGAGTCAAACTGCCAAATGAATTAAGTACCTGCCCAGAGCCAGTAGCCTCTCTGCTGAAAGTTGTCAGCAGAGTAGGCTGAGTTCAAGCCACAATACGAGGTTCCCCCCTGCTCGGCCCCCAGTGTGACCCAGGGCAGAAACGTCTGGAAACAAGGGTGGGATCTAGCCTCTACAGCCATTCAGTTCCCAGCCTGCTCCCGGCCCTCCCCGAGGTCTACCAACTGTGGTAACAAACTACATTGCCTAACAATTCCGCACACATACCTCCTTTTGTCTTTCAAGGGAGACATTCCTGAATTCATGAGAAACAGTTTTTGAATAATTCAAGATAACTCAAACATACCTGAAGTGCCATTAACAGCACTTCTCAAGTTCTGATCAAACCACTGCATAACAGCCACATTTCATCCTGCTGGTTTGAGCTGGACTCTTTTGTATGGCTTCCAACAAACTTCCACAACATCTAGCCAGAGCAAAGTCCATAGACTCCTTCCTGTCTTGAAGCTCTTTAGATTTATAAAAACAATCCTATCTGAGCATCTGCATCTGCCCTTGCAATAAAGCTTATCTACTCTCACAATAAAGCTTGCATGTTGTGTGGTAACGCTGTGGGATATGGTCAACTTCCACGTTAAAAATAGGATGTGCCTGTAATGTAACAGTCATGCAATTAATGCTTTTTGCTTTGCCAACAACAACAGTGTCAGATTTAAATCCCAAGAGGAGGCAGATACTTTAGCCACCTTACTCATCTCACAAGAATGAGGTTAAATGGTTCTCATCCATTCTGCATGAGATTCAAGAAAGGGTGTAAAAATGAAACCAAGGTAAACCTCTTACTATAATCCAGCAGGTTTATGTAACAGTGCTGCTATTCATGAGCTTTGTGATCGGTGTCAGCTCTTATTACAAGGGTGTGAGAGATTTAAAATGACAAAGGAGGAAAAGAAAGGGAAAAAAATCACAGTATAGTTTGACATGACCTTGTCTGTCGAGCCACAAAAAAACATGCAGCAGTTCAATTACCTGATTTACAGTAGGAGCTACTTAACTTTACAGTATATTAATTCATGAGCTTTTGTAAAGGCAGAAGTATAATGACAAAACATAGTTTTATGCCCTTATCCACATTAAGGAGGACTCATTTACACTTGGTGAGAATGCTGTGTGCTAGCTGCAATACCAGGCATTCAGAGCCTAATATGGGGTGTAAAGAATGGATGCAAGCATGTTTGACTCTTTCCCAAAAGCCAAGCCCACATTCACTTGAGTTTTGAAAAAGTTTATTCGTACCACCAGTGTCTCTCAGAGATGAGAAAACCAAGATACCTTTGATCAGCAGCCAGAAACTAAGAACCTTGCAAAAATTCCTCATAGTGGCATCTGAAAGACAAAAAAGTGGTTTTTGGAGGGGAAAACTACTTGTGTCATTCAATCTGCTCTGATCTACTTAAGCGTGTAACAAGTATGCAGTAGTTACAGTATGAAATATCAATTGGCCTTTAGAAGCAGCACTTTGTTAATTCATCACAGGCAGATATTTTCCATTTACAAATTAATTGGGACACTGGCATTTTGTTTCAGAAGCAACCAACACGATGCTTCATGCTATGCTCTGCAGACTGGTTCAGAGGAATCTATCAAATACATGTCCATAAATGCTTAGTAAATGATGTGTATCCAGACAGGTTTTTAAACAACATGAACTAAACTAACGGCTTCCAAAATGCAATACCACATAAGGGTAGACAGTTCTAGTTTTGGTCCAAATACGCCTTGTAGGAGTCAAATTAGATGCTCACGGCAACGATATGTATATGATCTTTCTCTCTTCTCTCCTAAATGTCCAAGACTAGACTAATTTCAAACTTAACCTAATTTACTGAAAAGGCTTTCCAGACTTCTTCCCTTCAGAAGAACAAGTTAATAGTAAATCTGCAATAATATAATCCATGTGGTAATGTTTCATTTGCTTTTGTTGTTGTTTTAACCCTATAATCTCAGTGTCTATAAAACAGATCTATACAGGTTTGGACATCAATGCCCCTAACATGAAAGATACTTTGCTCCCTAGATTTTATCCAGCCTATGGGTTCTCATTCTGTGTAATTTTTCAAATATGCTCATTTCTTATGTTGCACTACTACCTTTGTTCTGGACAGAAGAAACATAAAATTCTCTCAGGCCACCCAGACACTTTTCAGAAGAGTTTTATGAACTCATCATCCTATCCCGTATCTGAAACCCAACTTTTCTAAATTGACCACATCTCAGTCTTCTCCTACCCCACCTCCTTCTGTGCTGTTGGTTTTATTACAGGACACTCCATGAAAAGATTCTGTATGTTTGTCTCTTTTTGAAGAAATACTATACTCAAATACACAGCTTTAAACATGATTCCAACCAAAACCTGATTGCATAAACTGCACTCTGAAATCCCATGTTTCTTGTATTCCAAGGATTGCTAAATCAAGTCATGTCTGTTCCCTGTGTTTTTTTCTTTTAAATCAACCTGAATGCTTTCTGCCCTGTACACTGAAAACAAAGGTTCAGAAATTGTAACTATGGTAAGTAATTTGGCCTGAGACTGAAAATAAAGAAGAAGAAAAAGACTCTTCTCGCTCCCCGACAGCTGTACCACTGGAACTCTGTAGGTTTAAAGGAAACAAAAAGCAATAAAAGATTAATCAATAGAATCAGGAGTTATGGATCTCTGAACATACAAAGGGAACAGAGCTGATGAATTGGAAGGTGCAGTTTCTCTTTCTACACAGAATATTTTTCCAAACAGAATGATGCTTTGCACCTGTCCTGTAATTTGATGCCAGGTTTATGTATTATGCTGAAAAAAAGACTAAGAAAGTGTCTTGATCGTTTCAAAGAAACCTTACTCCAGTTCAGTGCCTCCCAAAGAGTGCCTATCGCTATTCTGTAGCACTTTCAGCTCCGTTTATACAGATGTCTCAGTTTTGTCCCTACGTAATACATCTGCTATGTTTATATAGTCTCTCTCAAATATCGATGATCTCTAACTGAGTTTAAAAGACTACATCAATACCAAGCTGTAGGCGGGGAGGGGGGAGTAATGAATTCTTCCCTATTAATTGTTCCCTAATGAATTGTTCCCAGGCACCAGAGCCTTCAAAATGTCTATCAGAGAACTATCTTGATACATTTTAAACATCCTTCATTAAGATCCGGTTATTTTTATTTTAATATAAAGAACAAATACTTAAAAGCCAAAGAATCCAAAACAGGTTTCTACACAGTGTCCTGCATTCTCAAACAGTGAAAAAAAAACCCAGACCACTTAAGGCCTGCCATGGTACACTGCTCCGTTATTGCTGCAAAGTTCTGTCAACCAGATTCCCTCTCAGATTTCACAGGCTGGTCACCGGTAGCTCTTATGCACAATCTGTAAACCACATTTTTAAAGCGACCAGGGACCCTTCAAAATGAAAAGCCAGATACACATTATTGATGCACATTTCTCAATACTGGAAAATCTTAAAGCATTGACTTCTATTACAGAAGATAAAAGATACAGAATTAGGGACAGAATTCCAAATGAAGATACGCTCAAGAGAAGCTACACACTATTTTGAAATAAAACTTTTGACTCATAAAATGTTAATATTAGGGCTTTAGGCAGACACTAAGGTCAGGACAGATGTGCTCCCTCATATTTAAAAGACTCTCACTTTTCAGAAGGCTAATCAATGTCTTCCAATAGCTAAAAGGCTGTTACAGAAGATGGTGGTACTTTGTTCACAAGGATGCATGTTGGCAGGACAAGAAATAAGTTGCTCAGGGGAAAATTTAGTCTGGATATAAGGGGAAAAAAACCTTAAGTGGGAGAACAATTAAACATTGGAATAGATTGCTTAGAGAGACGGTAGAATCTCCCTCACTGGAAATATTCAAGACTCAGCTTGACAGGGGCCTGGATAACCTAAACTGAGGCCCTGCTTTCAACAGAAGGTTGGACCACATGGTCTCTAGCGTCTCTTTCCAACCTAGACTTTGCTGTGATTCTAACATTTTGTCCTAATATCCAAAACTTGAGTCAGTCACTGACCCCAAAGATGGGCTGTACAATTCCCTATCACAGCATAACGCCTCCCCGGAGTGCGAAAGACTGACACTAAACTCCATGGTGCAGAGCTCTCTACGGACAGAGTAGTAGTGACTTGCTTACAATATATGTACAATTGCAGGCACTGAAAAACTGGCAAACTCAAATTGCTATCACTCTGATGAGGAGGGAAAAAAAAGACATGTTTCTTATCACTAGCTAGATTTGACAAATTAAGAACATCCTCATCCTATCAATTGAATATCTACAGATCATAAAGCCTGTCTGATCTGTGTGAAATAATTTGGTAGTTATCCTTTCTAATCTGTTAACTACTGTCTTCTTGAAAAACATGTTTAACAGAAGAAATGACACAACAAATTCCAGTCTTTCCCATCACCATGTTCTGCGGTTTTTTTGCCCTACTGGAGTGTGAATCCCATATAGGGGTGTATTTGTCAGAATGCAGGACCTTCCCCAAGGAAAGGAATGTAATTTATTTGCAAAACCAGGGATTAGTGATTATTTAAAGGCAATCTATCTGCCTCTAGAGATGTACCAGCTGCCCAGATGAAGGGCTGTTTTAATCTCCTCAAGAGTAAATTTCTGAAAGATCCCAAATTAAAATTGTTTATATGGGAGAAGAAACCTTGATCCTTGAGCACAGAGATGCTGGAATTTCTTTTGGTGTTGCCACTATGCCATGACAGTAGAAAGCTATTTAAGGAGTTTGATCTGACAAGCTGATACAGTTTTAGATGCACCCATCTCCTTAACTGGGCATTATCAACATAAAATAATGTCAGTTTTTACAAACAGTCTAGAAGTTTGTTTCAGATACATCTTGTGTTGCAAGTCTCTCCCTAGAGCTTTCCTATCATACTGTTCTCTTCTTATAGGCCCAGTGAGGAAGAAAAGAGAGTCCGTGAAACTTTGCACAAAAACAATCAGTGCAGAAGAGGGGAGGGAGGGAGAAGAAGAAGAAAGGAGAAAAATCCTTTTACTCACTCAAACACCTCAGTTCAGGGCATCTCAGATGCTACTGTAATAAGAGTGAACAAAACTTTTTGGACAGGAGTCTGACTTTAGCAGCTGTTGTTCCTTTAAGTGCTAAAAGAGATATCAGATTAAGTATACGAATAATGTATATTGGTCTGATTACTAAAGCTTTTCATCAAAATACTGAGTAAAGGACTAGTCTTTCAAAGGAAAAGGGCAATTTACCAAGCAAAATGGTGCTACATCTGGCCACATCCCCAAATGACTGCTGTATTGTTAGAGCCTTTAACAGTTAGGGACAGTCCTGTCACTGGGCTGAGCCCACCTAGATGTTTCATTCTGCAGCAGACATACATGGTGTGTTATTTTCCTTGGGATTTTCAAGGATTATTAGTCACATTGTCTCTAACCTCTTTGTCATGAGCTCTTCTAATGGCAAGCATTAGCATATGGAAACACCTCCTCTGCGCTGTTTTGCTGTGTCTTTACTGTGCTATATTACAAGGAGCATAAAATATGAAGAAAACAAGCAAACATGGGTTTGTTCCTTGGGTGCTAATAATGTTAAGAGCTATTTTGAGGGAACTGCAGAAAGAATTGAAATCTTTTTAACTTCCTGACTTCCAGTACTCATATAACTATAAAACACAATGAATTTTGATGATCAAGTTAAAGAATCCTATGCACATACTTTCAAAGTGCTGTACATTCCTCTCATTCTTACAGAATCAAATGGATTTTCATACCCTGACATGATTATCTTTTCAAGGCTAATCTGCGTAGCCATGCAGGTTGACAACAGACTTCCTTTCCATAGCAAGTGACCATATTCTATGTTAAACTAGCATTGCCTGTTGTAACTCAGAGGAAAAACAACTCACTACAGTCCAAGATAAAAACCCATGGCGTAGTTCCTATAGATTTAAAAAATAATAAGCAATTCTTCTGTTCCTAACAGGATCAGGTCTCCCTGAGATTTTTAAAAGTCTCATTTCAGCATGTCAGTACAGATAAGTGCACTCTTAAAGCTGTTACAAGAGTCAAAATAGGGGATGAACATGCAGAAAATTAGCTGAACTTCCTTTTTAAGCTCTAAAAGAAATACAGACAGCGATAAACCTAAGTCATTCAGTGGTCAATTCTAGTTTATTCTGGTGGCCTCTTTGCCTCCACACTTCCTATACAAAAAACAAACAAACAAAAAATCTACCTCTTTGCTATAAACGAAGTTGCAACATGGCAACAGCAACAGATTCTAGCCACTCTTAGATCCCCAAATCCCGCGACTTATTTTCACTCTGGATTTCTAAAGAAATAACATTTATGCAACCGGACTGTCTATCAGCTTCAGTCAAACCTGAGGGAAGGGAGCAGGCACAGTGCCATACGAGTCCTGGAAACCCAACCCAACACACAGCAGCATGTGTTTGGGGTATCAATAGCAGCAAGGCAGAACAGTCTGCAAGGCTGATCTGGAGGCTGCGTGAGGAACGGGCATGCACATGACTCGCACTCTGCGCGCCGTGCTCTTACCCTTCACAGCCCTATCAGAGGGACATAGGGGAGATCTTGGAGTCTGAGAGGGGTGGAAGGTGGGGAAGGAAGGGAGAAGTCTGTAATGAGGTCAACCATAAAAGTCCAAAAGAAAACCAGAACTCATTCATTCTGCTTTTGGCAGAATTTTAAATGGTAAAAGACAGAACTGGAGCTGCACAGTCACACCTTCACCTCGAACAGCGTACAGAATAGCCTCAAGTACACATCACAACAGTAGCAGAAAGTGAATATTCACAAGTCAGGTCATGGTAGTTTGACAGCTGTACTCATGAACCTGAGGTATGTGCAGAACAGCCCAGGCTCTCTCTTCCAGTGCAGGGCATTCTGCAAGGAAATGTATGGACTCCAACCATAAAGGGGCCACTGGATGGCAGAACCTTCATGTATTAACCTGAACATTATTTTTATTTCTATGCCTATCAGGATTAAGTAAATACTTTTTTCTTTTTTGCAAACAACTGAACCTGATTCTTATGACCAGGCACAGGTATCCCTGGAATCGTAACAGCAAGCTAAAAGAAATTATATGCCTTATATGAGAGCCAGACCTCTGAAGCTGAGACAGTGTTTCACTAAAGACATTAGAGGGACTTTGATTGAAATTGTGAGCTGAGCAACAGTCAACGTAAATGCAATAATCAAAGCAGCATGGCTAGGAGGAGATGAGGCAGAAGCTCAGTTTAAAGGCTGCCCTCATGTAATCATTGAAAAAAGGATCCTAAAATACTCAAATATTTTAGTCATTCCACACACAGCTCTTCCAGTTCTCAGGCAATGCTCAAATAGACCACTCCCAACAACATTCTGAGTTGTTTTTTTTTACCAAAACTGTAATTTTCTACAATACACTCCACCCTAACAGCACTGAGTCATCCAAAACACTAGATAAATACCAAGATGAAACTGAAGACAGAAAGTACTAGTGACAGTTCAAGCTATTAAGTTTATATACAAAAATAAAGTGATACTAATATCCAGCCATGTATGCTTATTTCTCTGTTTCAACCAGCTAACAAGTCGTCAAGAGTCTAGCACAGACTTGTAACTGGGATCCAGTCCTCATTCAATATAAGCATCTCTCCATGGGCTTATGTTCTGATTGAAACTCACCTCCCCAAAAGCCCTGTGACCCCTAATTTAACCAGCACATTAGCCCCAAAGTTCCTCCTCCAAGTGTAAAAACCACCCTTACCTAATCTTAGCTGTGCTAATGCTCCTCTCAGTAGGCAGAGAAGTAAAAAAAAAACAAAAAACCCACAACCACACGTGGCTATGGATTGTCCTGATCCTTAACTACCTCTAAATAAATAATTAGGCCAATTTGAGGTTAAAAATTCTTTTCGGGTTAGGAAGGTGAGGTTCACTCACTATCACATATCTTTTTTTTTTTTCTCCAAACCATGATCTTTTATGCAATGAGACCAAATGTACATACTATATCCTTTCATGTAAAGGAGAATAATTCATGTAGCTCAATATCAGCTCTCAGCTTGCACCTAGCATGGTAGAACTGAACCACTCTGCATGCTGGAGGGCCAAGGGAGGTTGTGAACGGTCATAAAGAATTGGTGGGGTACCACAATAGTACGATAAACTCTGAGCCAAGGATCATTTTCTGCTTTGTGTTTTACAGCTCTTAAGTCTAGTCCCTCACTGCAGTTTCTAAGACGAGGCTGCAAAAAATAATCAGATAACCTTTGGCATTGTACAGACCTGCTTTTAGCAGGTGCACACAATTCATATTGAAAAAAGTGAGCCCTTGCTAGTATGGTGGAGTCACAGGGTTGTATAGGTTGCACAGTGCTTTCTGAAAATGGTACGCAGAATGCATCATACAAAAGACACGTCCAGAGAACACTGCTTAAGAAGTGGAGTTCAGAAGACCTACCACCAAAACACATTCAGCTGTGTATGCTTTTTCTTGCACACCTTCCATCATAAGCTGTGACATTAAGCCCCATATTCCCATAACTGGGTGGAAAAATTCATTCAGTTCATTATCTGAACAGTTCTGGGTGCAATAATTTCCCGTCAGTCATTTTCAAGCCAATCTCATTCTATCAAGACAGGCTCTTCCAGAGAACAAATTTTACCAACAGGTTATCCCAGTACCTCCAAATTGCTCTTAGAGGGTATACTGACTCATGCAGATAGGGCAAAGTTTATTCTAAGCAATTTCTGCAAACAGTGTACTCTCCTGTTCAAACCCAATGGCATGGGCAAGGGGTTTAAGGTGGCCCTGCCCAGTAGCAGGGGCAAGAACAAATCCCCTGCTCAGAAGTGGTTCTAGGACCCTAGCTGCCATTTTCAGCACCACAAATTGGCATGTCTCTTTTGAACACTTCTCTCCCCACTTCTGTTTAGGATATATGCTCTAGATAGCATACATGCTTCTGATTTAACAGTTCTTCAAGTTAAACCTCATTTTATTTTCTCGATATGTATCTAAACCCACTGCCCCCTTATTTTTCTGCTCTGAGGCTCACAATTCCCAGCTTATTTTCAAAGCTCATTAAGTATATTTTCTCTCTCCTTCTGCCATACCATTAGCAGAAATGTTACACAACACCGGTCTAACTCCCAACCTATATAACCATTGCACTGCTGTTAATAATCAGCTTTTGTTTACTATCTTTCACCCAACTTTCAATCCACCTGAAACTCCCTACCCAAACCACTTTCAATTAATCTTCATGTTAGAAAGTAAACGTATACCTACTTCCCTCTTGATTCCTAAAATCATTAATTTTGCAATTCTATCAAAAAAAGCATTACATTGTCTGGCAAGATTTATTTTTTATGAACTCATGTTGTTATTCCTTACAATTCTGTCACGTTGCAGACTCTTAGTTTTGCATCCTCTTTTAATATCAGGCTCATTATTTTACCAGTAGTTACACTTTCAGTACAGTAATTGCTAAGAAAACCTTGCCTTTCTTTTGAAGGTCAACACTATAGTTGCTACTCTTCGTTCACACTGACACTTCATTTAGCTACCATCTTGCAAAAACAATAATCACACAATAGTGGCACTGCAAAAAGGCTTGCTAAACACAAACTATTTAAACTCGGGGGTAAGGAAGAGAAAAAAAATTAACCTCTTTTTCACACACTTCCTTAATCACTCCTTAACGTTAGAAGAAATTTGAACAGTCAGCTGCCTGCTACAAGAAAGCACTCAGTAATACTGTTTGGACTCGCACAATAATTCAGGTTGGAAGGGACCTCTTGAGATCATCTAGTCCAACCCCATGGTCAAAGCAGGACTAACTTCAAAGCTATATCATATTACTTAAGACCTTGTCCAGCTGAATTTGGAAAACTTCCAAGGTTGGTGATTGCACAGCTTCTTAGAGTAACCTCTTCCCACAGCAGCACTCCCAGGGAAGAATTTTTTCCTCACCTCCCTTTGGGACTTACTCAGCCACCAACTGTGACCACTGCCTTTTGTCCTTCTTCTGCATCTCTGAGAAGAACCTGACTATGTCTTCTTTACCATTCCCTCTAGGTAAAGTAAGACTAAGTAAATCAGCCTGTTCTTCAAGCTAAATGAATCCAGCTTCCTAGGCCTTGTAAACAGCATGTGCTCCACACCCTTAAAAATCTCCCTGTGGCCCCTCATTGGATTTGCTTGTCAGCATCTCCTTTGTACTGGGAGGCCCAGCACTGGGCACAGCATTCCCAATGTGGCCTCAAGGGTACTGAGCAGCAGGAAACAGAAATAATCCCTTCCCTATTGCTATTATAAGGCATCTGACTGCAGTTTCTCAATCTTACTTTTCCAGGTATTCTCATAGTGGTAAATTTTAATATTGACTATCCTTGCACCCTATGCAAAGGATTTCTAATCACCCTGAAAATTCAATCTTTGAACTGATACATTCAGCAAAGCTGGTGTTTAATAAACCAAATTATAAAATTTGCACTTGATCTATATAAGCCTCTGTATGCTTTTAATCAGTATTGCTTAGTCAATCAAGCAACAACTAAGCAGAGAGAAAAGCAGTTTACTGAAGTGGCTAACACATAGAGGAGGAAACATTTGACCAAAGTCTCCTATTTGTACCCTAGTGTTAGAGAAACGGAAGACGGGGAAGTTGCAGACAGGATCATCAGCACGCAGTGAGGAAAAGCTGACATAAATGTCTCAAAGGTGGAAACATGCCAAGCAGAGTGACAGAGAGAACAGCTACAACAAACAGGCCAGGTAAGAGAAGATAGATGGTAATTCAGACCTAGAATTTCCTAGAAATACGAAACCACATGACGGAAGAAAAAGCAAATGTGTAGGGTACAAACACTGTTGTTGTGCCTGAGGGAAAGCAGCACAAAAGTGAGGAAAGGGCAGGGCAGACAGGAGCAAGCAGCTGTACCAGTTCAGTCAGTTCAGAAGGTTCAGATTTTAGTAAGCCAAGAAGGGGTAAATACAGGCAAAAAGGAAGACCTTCTCATATGTATGCTTAAAGCCCAGCAAGATAAAGCTCTAGGTTGGCTGAGCTTTTAAACACTTTTTGTGCTGCTGTTTGTATTAGATCGGGAAAGAGATTTCTCAGTACTGGACATATTGCAGAGAACATGGAAGGTGGAGAAGTGAGTAAAGATGATCTGTTTTTTCATATGCACACTCTGTCACAAACCAAGAAAAAACGAGATTAATGCTCTTCTAGTACATGGCACAGACCAATGGCTCCAGTAGCAACAGAAAATAATAAATAAAGGGGTGATGCTGGCCAGGAGTTCGTAAAAGGACATATGCATTGTACAATTTATTTGGTTTTGAATTTCAGTTCATGAATTTGTGTTAGGATGTATATAACAGCCACTGGTTTCCATTCTGCATTAAGTGATGGCCTGATGAATGGAAAATGGTTCTGTTACAGTTTAGGAGTAACACGGACTAATTTTACTCTCAGGATATTTATTGCATTCATATAGTGGCTTAACAGAGAAGCCGAAAAAGCAAAACAAACAGTAAGAAAATAGAATGGCTTAAAAAAAAAGTTTCTTTGCAAACATCTGAGGGCTATTGTAAGGCAAAGGCCTATATGCTACACAAATAACAAGTTAAAGAAGTTCCCTCTCTCACAAGAGACCAGCTGTTTCGGGCACTTGTTTGGAGAGCCAGGAAGAATGCTGGGTTCTGTTTCTCCAGGAGAAACAGAAATACAGCGTCTGACACCTGAGAGGGGAGCTCTTTGAGACCAAGAAGTAAACTAAGTGGTATCTAGCCCTGTAACTATCTCACAAAAAAAGTATAACAATGTCATTTTGATTTTCTTCACTTCTAGTATTTTCAAAGTTCTTGGAAAAGGAAAAGGGCTCAGGCACTAAGTGACACCTGCAAATGCTTCAAAAACATTTCCAGCATGGTTACAGAACACAAGAAGTGCACCTTTGTATTCGGTTAAATACACAGTTTTTATTTTGTAAAAAATTGTGCAAGAAACATTTCTGAGCCAAACTTCATATGGTGCTTAATCCATTGTTTTACATGCCAGCTTCACAGTCCAGGATCACCAGATGAGTCACACATGTAAGTGGATGACACGAAATCCACTAGAAGTTATTTTTAAATAAATACACTTTTATCACTTGTCAGCATTTGTAACAGCATTCTGCACTGTCAACAGAACCAGCCGTGCAGTTCTGTGCAGCTTGCCTTCATAATTAGATTAGCCAAGCCATTCTACTCAGAATGTCCTAGAGTTCAGGCATCCTGTGTCCTGGAAAAGTTTAGTGGGGACAGACCAATGCTATTACTCAACAGCAAGATATCAGAGATGGAGAAAGGCCAATTGGAAGTACCAGAAGGAGGTACAGAGTCTAAGACATATGAGTCCAAGTCTAGTCCTGGTTGCTAAAACAGGCAAATCTCTAAGAATACTGTCTTACGACTCATTCATTTAAAAGATACCAAATTCTTTGTGAATCGCTTTGTTCTCAAATGTCCAACAACAACAAAAAAACCCCATACACACCAAACCAACCCCCTTTTCACCCCCATTCCTGTCGTGGTTTACCTCCAGCCAGCAACTAAGCACTACACAGCCACTCGCTCACTCCCCCCCCGAGGGATGGGGGAGAGAATTGGAAGAGTAAAAGTGAGAAAACTTGTGAGTTGAGATAAAGACAGTTTACATAAAATATATATATACATGGCCACATAGATACAGACAGTAAGAATGCCTTGATCCTGTGCCCCTCACTGGCTGATCAGGAAGAAAGCTCATTAGAGTTAAAACTATACTATTTGCACACATATACAATATGGATCCCTCCAATTGCTGGTCTTAGATGCTTAGTATCTAGTATCTGGTCCCTGATCTCCACTGTTGCTGACACCTGGATATATTACCCCTGAGGCCTGCAACACCTCAGTGTTGAGTGGTTTGTACTCAGTGTTGAGTGGTTTGTACCACTCAGTGTTGAGTGGTTTGTACTCAGATCCCTTCATCACAGACACACATACATATGCGCATACTATGGAACCCTTCATTATCTGGCTTTATTCAGCCTGCCCAGGAGCTGACCCCTGGATCTCCTGGTCTCCCAGTTACCTTATGCATACACATACACACATACCCAAGTGTCTCTCCAGTAACTGCTTCAGATCTAGGCTTCCCCAGTAGCTGATTCTCCCTGGTCTCTACAGTAGCTGTCTTGGACCTCCTGGTTCCTCCAGCAGCTGACTCTAAACTCTCCGGTCTCTCCAGCATCCAGTCCAGACTTACGTCCTCCCCAATACCGCAAATCTTTTCTCTCGCTTCCCAGCTACTTTGGCTTGATGTTCACTAGCAGTTACACAAACTGACACACACCCACACACAATATGCACACACTGCAGTCTCTCTAGATGCTGGCACCATGATGGATGCATTGGACCCTATGATCCCTGGCCTCTTCTCTACTTGCTGGCACTTAGACTTCATGCATCCACAGAGAAAAGTGAGCCCCTCACCCATGGAAACAGTCAGAAATATAATTCAGTAAGAAGATAAGATAAACTGCAGTGATTAGGCACAGGGCATGGCCAGACAAGTAGAGCAGAGTAGAGCAGAATAGAATAGAACAGAATAGTTCCAGTTGGAAGGGACTTACAACCATCATCTAGGCCAACTGCCTGACCACTTCAGGGCTGACCAAAAGTTAAAGCATGTTGTTAAGGGCATTGTCCAAATGCCTCTTAAACACTGACAAGCTTGGGGCATTGACCACCTCTCTAGGAAGCCTGTTCCAGTGTTTGACCGCTATCTTGGTAAAGAAATGTTTCCTACTGTCAAGTCTGAACCTCCCCTGATCCAGCTTTGAACCACTCCCATGCATCCTATCACTGGATACCAGCGAGAAGAGCTTAGCACCTCCCTCTCCACTTCCCCTCCTCAGGAAGCTGTAGGTCCTTGAGTGATGAGGTTGCCCCTCAGCCTCCTTTTCTCCTAACTAGACAAGCCCAGAGTCCTTGGCTGCTCCTCACAGGACATTCCTTCCAGCTCTTCCACCAGCTCTGTTCCCCTCCTCTGGATGCATTCAAGTACCTGAACATCCTTCTTAAATTGTGGGGCCCGGAACTGCACACAGTATTCAAGGTGAGGCTGTACCAATGCTAAATGCAGTGGGATGATCACCTCTTTCGACTAGCTGGTTATGCTGTGTTTGATGCACCCCAGGATGTGGTTTTCCCTCTTGGTTGCCAGGGCACGTTGCTGACTCGTATTGAGCCTGCTGTCGACCCCCAGGTCCCTTTCTGCAGGGCTGCTCTCCAGCCGCTCCTCTCCCAGTCTGTAATTGTGTCACGTGTTACTCCATCCCAGGTGCAGAATCTGGCATTTGTTCTTGTTAAATTTCATGCCATTGATGATTGCAAATGTACTGACCAGCCTCCCATGTTCACTCATCTTGATGGGTTTCACACCCAGACCATAGGCTGATCCCTCTGCTGTGATAGCCTGGGGAGGAGTCAGATTAGGGTGTTCCCTTTGCACTACTTTAGGTTAGTGGGGTTCCCTCACCTTCTGCTCCTTTGTGTTTATAAGCCTTTTATCACATAACCTAACAGAATCCTCTGAAATTTGGTGTGAATGAGATCATGATTGCATTGTGCTTAACCATTACACTTATTCCTCCCACAGAACCAATCAAGGGAAGGAGGGGCAGGGGGGTACAGGTTATCATGAACATGCTGCAAGTTTATAAAAACAACCCAAGTCCTTTGTTAAACACTTGCTTTAAAATTTAGAACTTGCTCTTAAAAACTCAGATCCCCCCTACACTGAAGTTATGGTGTGTGTATATATACATAATATTACAGTATATATGAGTGACAGTAGATATGAATTAAAGTCATTTGGTGTTTGCTGCCAGCAGGGACACTAAAGAAATAAATGGACAGCCCCAGAGTTACTTTTCCCAGTGATTTGTTTCTTACGAGATGTCTTTCAGTACTATTTACTCTTCAGTGAAATACTGCATTATCAACACACTTCCCCATGCCTGTAGAAGGACTTGCTACAAAGTCTCATGCCCTGCACGCTGGAGACCAAGTCAAATCAAATATGTTATTTTCAATTCCTCCCCAACTTTTGCTTTTCTGGTTTGGGGTGGGGGGAAGGGGGTGTTGCACTTGTAGCACCTTGGAAAGAAAGAGAGAGGGAAAGCAACCTCCTACATATTAAGAACAACACAAAAGAGAGTTGGGTTTGTTCTGCAAGAGAAAAGGACTAAGGCAAAGGAAGAACTGCTTTGGAGTTCAGAGACAAATGCTATGAACCGCATAGCAGAGTAATAGGAGGAGACAGCACAGGGAGGTACATTCAAGAACAAGAAACACTGGGACTGAGAGGAATATAGATTGTGGGTGGGTGGGCTGGAGAAAACTCTAAGAATTTTACTTTAAGATGCTATTCTGTACCAGCTTTCAAGCAAGGAGGACCTGCACACCAAGTCTGTGGAGAATAAGGCTTCTTTGTACTGGTCTGTACGTAGCTTTTTATTCAACAACATTATTTCATCACTAACATTGCAGTCTCTTTCTAGGTTGCAGGTTTTGGCAACTTAAAGCCATTGCAAATCCAGACTCCTGAGCTTCTCTGTCTCCTCACTTCCCCTGCAGCACCCCACCCTTCCCAGGTGCTGGCATTTGTATCTATTCAGTGAGACATTTCAAGAAGCTGAGCTGACCACAAACTCTCCCTATGAAAAAAGCACCATCAATCTGGCCAGGGCAGCTCCACAAGGTACTAGCACACAGAGGAAAGCATACTCAGGGGAAAAAGAGGGCAGGGCTGGATCACAGCAATTCCAATTTAAGGTCAGCTTCAAAAGCTGCACAACCACAGCCTAAATGTGTCGATCCTTGACAATGTACCCTCTGGATATTCTTGTGCAGCAGGACATGCCTATTATCCCATTTCATGGATAGCAAAGAGATGCCAAATAAACTGCCAAAGCTCACACAGGAAACCTCTGGCAGGAGTGGGAAGCTGAATTTAGGCTTGTCATGATTCAAGAAGTGCCTCCTCCAACAACTGGACCCTGTCTCTTGAAGCTGTCTCTGCAGCAGAGAGCTGGAATCCTAAGAGACAAAGGAAGTACTATTTTAAAGATGGGAAGCAGATACTGATATGAGAAAAGTGACTTTCCCAAAGTCAGCTGCAGTCATTCTGAACCACAGGCAAAACCCACAGTTGACAGAACCACAGGCAAAAATTAATTCAGAACTACATAAATTTGTGTTGATAAGACAGTCCTCACCTAATATTATACAACCACATCTTCTAGGATCCTGAAATGAAGAGTAACTTTTTTTTTTTAAATTAACCCCTTAAGTTCCTTTTTTCTGATGAGGAAGAAAACAACAGTTAAACAGCCAGCTGATGATCATCAGAATACATTCTGAGCAATGTTTCAGTTTTGCTGCTGGGTTCTTGAGAAGACATCCTTTGGCAAAATCAAAGGCAGCACATGCTGAATAATTTCCTATCAAGGGGACAGCGGAGAATGAAGAGACTACAAATGCTTGTGTAACAAGTCATTCTATGCCTCATAAGGCATTTGGGTTTTTTCCTATGTCTATATCTAATAAGAAAGAAACAGGTTGTCTCCTTTAGCTTAAATAAAAATAATAGTACAGTGAAGGTATCTCACAACAGACGCTCTGAACTTCCACCTCTTACAACCTTGCAAGCTTTCACACTCTCCCTGTCACCTTTCTCAGCTTTTGATGATTTCCATGCTGCTCCATCTATGGCAGTGGAGACAGTGCTTTACCGGAGGCTTTAGATGCTAAAGGGTATAAGGAAGCAGGTTATGCAGAAAGCATCTATTTCCAGCACAGGAATGCAGCCTGCAACTATCCCATGACAGGGAGCTCAGCTCAAATAGAAAGTGTAAGCCCAAGCATATTAAAGCACCAGGAGCACTGCATCCTGAGATACCAGTGGGAAATCGGGCGGGGGGGGGCGGGAATGAACAAGCACTTAAGTCTAAAAAAGGAAAGGAAACAGTAAGGCAGATCCTGAAGTTTTATAAGGGACGCTGGAAAGCACCTCACAGCCTTAGACTGAAAGACTCAGCATATAAAACACCAGGAAAAAAGTCACAGAGAAAACTAAAAAAAAAAAAAAAAAAGAAAACCAAACAAAACAAAAAAAAAGCTATAGTGGAGAAATTCATTAATTCTTCAAGATGGAAGGGGCATTAGCATTAAAGCTCCTGTTTTAGCCTCAGATTCTTGGCTCAGAGGCCAACAGCCTTCCTTTCAGTATCCAAAGACACTCAGCAGCCTACAGCTCTTTCACGTGGAGGACTTAGTGTCTCAATAGACATTGACAGGAATTACGGATTTTGAGGTGACCACGTGAGAACTAACACATTTTACGAAATGTATTCCTATGTGTATCCCTTCCCCTAAAACTAAAATGAAGCAAAACAAACCTTGCACACTCAGTGGCGAACTCAAGTATTGCAAAACTGTTTTGAAAGTCACATCTTGAACAAGTTATGAACATTTAGGCTATGCATACAGTTTAGGAATACTGATGTATCTTCATTCCAGCTCTCCCACCCTACTGATGACAGAATTGCAGCTTTCCATTTACATACAGAAAATGGGAATCATGCTGCCCACAGACAGTTCAGGACCTGTTGTTCTCATCAGTTGAAACAGTCTTTCACAGTTGAAGCCTATAGAGCCCAACTCTGATCACAACAGGGTGTTAGTTAGATCATTAATGAATAATTTTCACTTTCTCCATATACTCTTGCTCATGAGTGTGCTAGAACACAAGTCTAGGTGAACACCACCATGAAAAATGGTAAGTATTTAAGGAAATAATTCACAATTATAAGTTGCTTCCTTTATGGAAGGAGCAAGTAAGTATCATGAAATTACTCTGAGACAGCAGAAGCACTCAACAGATTGGTCTTAGATTCTAAAAGAAAGCAGCAAGGAACACATAACATTATTAGGGAGTTAAATGAATCAACCTCATGAACAAGGAAGGGACATTCAAAACAACATCACTTTATCCTCATGCACAATGTCATTTTGGGCAAAATGTCCTCCAGGAAAAAAAAAAAAAGAGAGAGATATTTACAGTCATATTTCATGAGAAAACATGACAAGAGAAGAAAAGCCAACCACTTCATAATTCCCAGAATCAATCCCAACAGCAGGCCATATTTGCAGTGATGAAAATAGCAATACATTTATTTATAAATATATTTATAAAACGTCTTCAAAGAGGGCTAAATAGCAGGGACATGTTCCTCCATGTCTACTTTCCACATAACATGGTGGTTTGTCAAATACTGTACAGGAGTTCTAAAGCTCACCAGAATGGTGTGGAAAACCCAGCTGCTTACACTGAAAGCCCTCATAAATACCAGTGGCACAGATCAGCAACAAACAAAAACACAAATACGAAAAATCTGTGGAGCATAGAGAAATGAAAAGGCCAGAGGAGAAAGTGACTAAAATAAACCCACAGATACACAAGTCACCACCGAAACTTGATAGGAGAGACAAACTTATCTTTGAGGGAAGGGGAACTTCCTCCACGAAAGAACTCGCTCCTTACCGGAGTGCAGGCTGAGACCCAGCTGCCTTTTTAAATATCCTACTGCACAGCTAAGAGCTGCAAAGACCAAAGGCAAAGCGACCAAGATAGAGGACAATCGCTCACCAAACACTGATGGAATAGACACCATGAGCAAAAGGGGCAGAGATGAGTGCTGTGAATCTAGAACTGCCTGCCTACAATCCACGACAGCAGCACAACACATATGGAAGAGTTGAGGGGGATTTATGTTTGCTTTTTTAAGACCTGGGAAATAATATGCCAAGATCCACATTAAAAGGACATTACAACTGCAAATTCACCCACTAAACACTGGGAACCATCATTATCAGCCCACTGCGGGTCCATTCATGCAATCACAGGTTTATTTCCTCTATGATAATAAAGTGGCTTCCACACTCCATGAGCACAACCAGCTTGCTCTAGGGAGAAAGCAGTACCATCTACAACCTAAACCTAATTATGTAACAACTGAGGATACAGGTCCTGCAATGGAGAAGGCCAGGACTGCACAAACAGGAACAATGCTCTGAGTCAAGGCAGTCAACTCCTGTCCTTGAAATCCAACCTGATCTTTGCATTTGCCACAGAGTTTTTTTGCAATGCATAGCAAAATTCCACACATAGTCATGTTCCTACTTATCACGTTCCTTGTTTCTTAGTTGTGTTACTTGACACCAAGGTTGCTCTGCGGGCAGAATGGCCAAGCACTTACAATTACAGTGGGACCTGCACTGTGAACACAGGCTGTTATTTAACACCAAGTGTTCTGAGAAGATATAGGGTCTAAAACTGGGCAGCCAGAAAAGAAAAACCTTCTGAACCTCATTGTGTCCAACTCCCATGCATTACAATGGAGAAAAGGCAATCCTCCACCTTCCCTCAAACAAGTGCTCTGAAAAATTAAGTCCTAAAATTTTACGACACACTCCAATATCATCACAATAAGGTAAATGCAGGCTGTCTTCAGAGCAGAGTTTAAACAGTACACACTAATTACAACTGAACAATGAGTAAAAAGCAAAACAGGTGCTCCTTGCCTGTATGGTACAACACACTCCCCTTGAAGACAATGAGATGGCATCTCAGGGAACTGAAAAGCGGTATCACACTGAATCCACATAAGGCAACTAAACAGAAGTCATGCAGAGTACCTTAAGCCTATTGTTCCCCTAACTTTCACAGAATCAGACTCACAGCCAAGTAGGGCTCAACAATTCATACAGTATACCCTGCTTCCCAAAAGCAGCTCAGCAGGAAGCTGTGTCCCAGTTCCAGCTCTGCCAGATGCTGCATGCCACACTCACAGCTGGGAAACAGTAGAGATGTCCTGTAACTGCTCCCCAAGAGACCAGTGGAAGAAGAAAAACACTACCTCCTCATAGCTCTGTGGGAAATATTTCATGTCTGCCAGACCTCACAAAAAGTGCAGAAAAATCAACTCACTGTCCAGGGCTGTAGTCTCCATCTGAGTAGCTTGTGCAATACATGTTCCTAAAAGCCTCCAAGGATGGAGGCTCTGTACCTTCTTCAGTCAATCTGTGCAAAGGCTGTCTCTTTTCCCCAGTGTTGGAACAGCCACTGCAAGCTCCCTTTGCTTTTTACTTCTTGTCAGTGCTTAACTTCTGCAGCCTCAATAATGTTCTTTCAGTTTCCTCCTTCATATGTAAAACCAGTATAGTTTATTCCTATTACTGGTTTTACTATGTTTGCTTTTAACACCTTGTTATGTGAAAACAATATTGTTGTGTTTGTACAAAGTCTATTTGTAGCCTAGCCCTCCCTTACAGTCTGTTCTGAAACACACGCAGTTATTTTTTGGCCCCATAAGTCTAAACGAATTAAGTCTCCTGGGTCTCTTTCCGCCTCAGCACCTCAGCAAATAGGGAATAAGCAGCAAAACTGCTTTTCTCTACCAGAGACCTCTACTCACTAAGGCCTAGATGGTAGTTCATTTATCACAGCCCACCAGAACGCTATCAGGTGGCAACAGCTTTCAGACCTTACCACCTGGGCTGGATGCAAACCAGTGATATGGATATGGAGAGACTATTATAGATCATTACATAGATGTCATCCATCCTCCTGGAATTTTTTCCCTTAAACACAGTGGAAGGATGGGTTTAAGGGGAAGGTAAAAAGGAAGATGGCTAGCAAGAAAAGGCAAGCTGCCATGTTCTACAGCTTGAGGGGTTTAAGAACAATTCAGAGAACTATCTTCAAGTTTCTGTGTGTAGAATCTTGGGCAGGGGTGACCCAGAGAGGCTCTTTCAAGATTTATGATTACTCATAATCAGCATTACTTCCACATGTATTTTACCACAGCAGTTTCTTACTTCAGTACGTGGCCATCAAGATCACACGGGAAACAGCTGAAGCAAGCTTTAAACACAACAATCTTACCACAATATATATTAAAATGGAAAGTTGTCTTATCCCTTAGGACCTCATCTAAATGCTCACCAGTCTCCTCACATCAGCAAGGCTTTTATTAGAGAGAAAGAGTGATTCCCTGATGGAGAGACCACCCATCAGGTATTCCCTCTTACAGCTGCTCTTGTACAGAGGTCCCTAAGGTTTATTTCATGATGACAAAGCTTTTGTTTTTATTTCAATCTTTCTAGAAGACAGATAGATTATATTTATGTTTTTAGCTACAGCTTCTCACAAACTGAGGTAATAAAAATCTCCCCAACTATCATTTATAACATGTAACAATGAAAATTAAGTTCCACATTCAGAAACTGTACCAACTGTTGCTGAAAAAACTCCACACTGACTCCAAGGATGGGATATCCTGGCAATTGCAACTGAGATTGATCAAAGCTGCTTGTCTTTTATGGTCTTCATTTGGAAAGGAACGAATATAACCAGATTACCGGTAATACAGTACAGCTCAGAATAAAAGGACATTAATTTTCTTTGCCTGGAAAAGGCTCTCAGCTTTTTTCTTGTAATTACACCAAAGTGCAAGCCAACTCTAGGGCTACAAGGGAACATCTGTGAAGAGAAAAACAGGACCAAACCTTCAGTGGGACTCGAACTTGGGAAAATAATCCTGGCACGTTCAGAATGAGCAAAACCACTTTCACCTCCTCTGATCAAAGTTCACACTGCTCAGCTCTATGAAAGCATTTGAAACAGGAGGGAGGAAGGGAATCACAGCAGGATTGAGAGGGAATGTGTATTGCCTCTGATGAATGGCATAGTGCCCAGGCAGCTGCTGTGCAAATGCCAAAAGTGGGACCTTCGTTGCTTCAGCTGGATCCCTCCTGAAGTTTTGAATTACAGACGGATACCTCACTTTATGGGATTCTGCTGCAATATGGCAATGCAGAGACTGCTTGCTACATGTGTCTTTTTCATTCTGAAATTGAAACCCTGATGGGAAACTAGACTCTCCAACAGTCTTGCACAGCAGCTAAAAAATATATTTCAGCACTTTTACACCAGACCTTGCAAGAATTAACAGTATCCGAGGTCTTTGTTCATCTTTCAAATGCAAAAAACTACATCAATATCAGAATTGACTAGATAGCCATTTTTTTAAAACAAAAACTGAAAAAGCTAAGGTATGCAGAGTAACTGAAAGAAAATGCATTCTTTAACATACTGTGAACAACTTGGAGGGTGGTTGCTACATTTTGAATGGGAGCCATGTCATTTTTCACATAGTAAACACAGTAGGTAAAAGAATGAATCATAGAATCACAGAATATCTCGAGTTGGAAGGGACCCACAAGGATCATCGAGTCCAACTCCCTGCTCCTCGCAAGACTACCTAAAACTCAACCATATGACTAAGAGCATCGTCCAGACGCTCCTTGAACTCTGACAGGCTTGGTGCTGTGACCACTTCCCTGGGGAGGCTGTTCCAGTGACCGACCACCCTCTCAGTGAAGAACCTTTTCCTAATGTCCAAGCTGAACTTCCCCTGATGCAGCTTCATTCCATTTTCTCCTGTCCTATCGCTGGTCACCAGAGAGAGGAGATCAGCACCAGGATTACCCTGTCCCAGGTGGAGGAGCTGGAACTTGCTCTTGTTAAATTTCATACGGTTGGTGATTGCCCAGCTCTCGAGTCTATCCAGATCCCTCTGTAAGGCCTCTCTACGCTTGAGGGAGTCCACAGCTCCTCCTAGTTTACTATCGTCAACAAACTTACTTAACGTACATTTGATTCCTGCGTCCAGATAATTTATTTATTTATTTTATTTATTTATTGCTCACCCAATGTATTATGGACTTGTCTAGCTGTGTGCTGGACATTTTGTCCAGAATACTGTGAGAGACAGTATCAAAAACTTTGCTAAAATAAAAAAAAAAACAAAACTGGCTTTCCTTGGCCAACTGGCTTTGCTTGGTCAACTAGATGGGTGACCTTGTCATAAAAGGAAATTAAGTTGGTTAAGCAGGACTTCCCCTTGTGAACCCATGCTGGCTATGACCCATGACTGTGTTGTCTCTCAATGCTTTGAGTAAATCAGATACACCTGCAAGTATAAGGCATATTTCATCTAAAATGAAATTACTAAAAATTCCAAGTTATGATAACTTCTAAGATCTAAAAATTGCCAATATATTAAAATATTTTTAATTAGATAAACATATTCAGGTATTCCAGGTTTGCTGTTAAATAAAGTGTAGAGTAGAACTGGGGGATGTCACCTTTGACAGCAGCAGTATTTTCTGAGAAGCTACTGTTCTCGTTCCAGCCTAATCAGCTAGTTTGGTTTCATCACCACCTCACATGAAGTTGCAAGCTAACAAAAAAAGAAAAAAAAAGGGGAAAAAAGCTTGGTTTCTTCCTATCTAAAAAAACCCCCTTGATACACAGGGATAAGTTCCACGTTTATACTTCAACACAGTGATTAACAAATACAGTTCAACATACTATAGATACTTTGCCCTAACACTAATTTTAAATGCATAGCATGTTTTTAAAAACATTTTTCATTAAGCCTCCAGCACAATTAATGTAGCCTTATGTAATCATTTAACAAATTTTTATAGTTTTAACATTTCCAGATTTCAAGCCACATCCAACTTTATATAATCCTAAATTAAATATTACACCAGCAAATAAGTAATTTTTGAGTTTTTAACATAATGCAAACCACATGTAAATTTAAATTCTCAATCAATTCTTTATATGATGCCTATTTCCCCCTCTCCCAGCCAAAACTAACACCAAAGTGAACACCAAATCTGTTTTTCCCTAGAGGATAACAACTAAATTAATAATGCAAAACAAGATTAAACCAGATAATTTCCATTTTATTTAGATTATTATAAAATTGGCAATTTAAAACTGCACTGCAAAAAAAAAAAAAGGATTTTGCTTAACATGTTTTGGGCTTTTGGACCTCTTTAATATAGCAGAATGTTAAAGTTTGTTTTTCATTGTTTTCTGAAAATGGACAATTCTGCTGTGGACCTGTGGTTCTTCCATGATTAAATTTCTCACAGAATTCAGAAAGTGTTGGAATTACATTTTAAAAAAAAGATAGGTATCTTTAAGTAATAATTTACTTCCAAATTAAAGTAATTTGAAAGATGTGATGCCATTATTCTCCAATTACTGAAAAGGTCTTTTGATGTTTAGCCAGATCTGAGTTTCTATTCTTATTGGTGGGGAAAACATGGAAATAATCTTCCAAACTTTCTTTAAGCAGCACAGATGAGAGAGAAAAACCTGAAGCAGCTAATTTTTCCTTTTCTATAGGTCACTCTACTATAGGTCACTCTATTGCAATTGTTGAGCTTTTTACAGTTCTTTCACTTGTTTTAACAAAGTTGAAAAAAAATTTATCTTAGAAGAATCCAGACAGCTCCACAAAAGCCTTTACATTCACACACCTCACTTAAATCACCTGAAGACAAGTATATTCATATCTTTCACTGTAACTATTGCTGACTACTAGTTTTCTGGAAGGCTGGGACAACAGAGCACCAGTATATCTGTTTATATCAACACCTCTCTGTTCTGGCAACTGCTAGAGATAAATATTTAGGTTTATTTTTAAAAAGAAGCCTAGAATGCTCAGAATTAGAAATATGATAAATAAAACTGGAGATCTGATGTGAAGCAAAAAAAATTATAAAAATTGTTAAGATACACCTATCACAACTTAAACTAGAAAGGTCACCTCAAATATTAAGTGTCTGAGCTCTTATCAAAAATTTCTAGAATGACTGGGACTTGGTTTGCCAACGTCATGCTGACCTGGAAAGAACTGCTAGTAAATAGCATCAATTATTTATCTATTACTCTCCCCCATTGCACTTTTTTCCATTTCTCTTTCAATGTTTAACTTCTCTTTCAGTGTTGACGGTGAGTGAGAAACAGCTGGCTTACTTGTGATGCATTGTAGACTTCTCTTGATAACACTATATTTGCACTCAGGGTCCTTATGTCAGGGTTATGCAGAGACTCAAGGAGTAGTAGCACAAAATATCTAGAACGCCAAGTGACCATCCATCCTTCCCTCCACTTCCCCCTCTCCTCTCCAGCTCCATTGCTTCTGCTTGGGACAACACCAAACCCAGCCTTATACAAGTGCCACACAGCTATAGGCTACTAATAAATAACCCATGTGGATTTTGACCTAACGAGACACAGCACTGCACAAGGAAGGACTCCTGAGTGATGGGTGCTACTTCTCAATTTGACATAGGCTTGATACATGGCTTGAAATGGGCCATCTCTCAGCATAATTTCTTTGTCGACTAACTGTCCAAGCTCTTTGGTTCAAGGTTACCTCTTCAGGCTGTTCTTCACAGCAGATGTAACCTGGTGGGGGATTTTTTTGGTTAGGGGTTTTTTTTTCCATTAAGTCTTTTTCACAGTTTACTATTTTTCATCTGGACTGTCATATAAAGCCAAGTACTTTGTAGCTAAACCCAACCTGTTTGCAAGGGTGTGGACAACAGAACTGACCGCTTCTGTGCCAATAGCCTGCCAATGGTTCCCCAAGTTCTTCTTTCCCCTGCAGGCCTCACAAACCCCATGCCTAAGTAGACAGACAAGCTCTCCCACAGTCAACCAGAAGATAGTCTGGATTCCTACAGCACAAGAATGTCCCCCCAGAGGTCCCACAGACACCCACACAAGAAGCTGGTTTCCAGAAAGGACACAGTCAAGCAGACAATCTTGGGTTCAACTTCAAGGTGTATGTACTCACACCCAAGTCCTAACCATCAGGTATACCACCATGGTACTATGTGTATACACAAGACAGTAATTTTGTACTTCTAAGCATCACTGTACCAGAAATAATGATGCCCCTCCCCCAATCACTGACAATGATTATAAATAATTATAGCAGGTTTAGCAGTGAGTCAGTTCAGATCAGACTACTGCCCATACTCTTAGATACTCAAAAATTAACAGCAACAGAGATCTCACCAAGTTTCAACATTTGTATGGACTGTTGCATCATGTAAGGACACTTTAAAAAAAGGAGGTAAAAACAATACAATTTCTCCACAGAGAGCGACTCCCAATTCCAGTGTTATGATCTATGACTTGACAGCATTTCATCTTCTTGTGCGAGGTTTTTCTTTTCTTTTTTTAATACAGTAGCATAGTTTTATCTTAAACAATAGACTTAAGTAAAATTCAGTCATTCATTTCCTCAAATGGTGCTGCATTGTCAGCACCCTATAATTATTTTAGTGTATGAACGCAGTAGTTCAGAATAAAAGTCTTGAATTTATGCAATCTTACAGCACCTTTGGCATAAATCATATGCTCCTGATATTTTGCATGATAATTCAGCCTGTACAAAACCTGCCAGCTCTTGAAAATGCCTTATATCATAGACTACTGAGCAGAAGATTTGTTACATTTATAATATTCCTATCGGCCAGTACTATGCAATTAAATTCAATATAAATTATCACAATAAAAAAATAAGATCCAATTAAGTCCAAAATGCCAGCCAACCAGAGCAAGCAGATCTTATCTTAAAACAGCTAGCACTTGCAGTTCTTATTATTGTGTCATATTTCTTGCATATACTTGCCTACCTGTTCTAGTCTTACTTCCAAAAAGTATACAATTACAACACATTCCTGTTTCCTGAGGCGTCTAACCCTCAGGGCTGAATACTGAGACTAGAAAACCTAAAAATCCTGAAATTCCCAAGGTGGTGTTTGTAAGAAGACCATGACTTTCCACGCTCAGGACTTCCCCCAGCTATAGGTATCCCACCCTTTCAATGAAGAAAGTTCCCCTCTCAACAACTGAGGCATGCAATAAGGCTTTCATCCAACTCAGGCGCTCAACTATGGAGAAAGAGAAGAATCCTCATATGCTCAGAGTACAGATAATGCACAACTTTCTACACTTGTGCTACAGCTACACTCCTGAGACAAGCCAGCATGCTGCTACACCACAGCTAAGAGCTGGAGCATCAACAGAACTCTCTTAAACCAAGCCATAACCCATTTTGTTCTTGCCCCAGCACAGTGCTGTAGAAGGTCCGGACTAGCTTGCTGACTGACTCATGCAGCAATCCTTAAGAGGATTGAAAAGTCACAAAAAGACATCAGAGATTCAAGATAACATCCATGATGAATGTGAACTATCTAGCACTTCTCAGATGTTCTATGAAGTTTTTGAAACTGGATAACATGGGGTTTAACATTTGAAACTGGATGATTTGGGATTTTTGAGAGAAATTAACCAGTAAAAACATCAAACAGGAACTCTTCAGATAAACATAGAAACCTCACATCCCAAGCGTAATGAGGATTGGTAGTGGTCCAAACTAAGAATACTGACTAACTTCTGAAATTTGTTTGCTTAAAGTTCTGAAATTCATATTTAAGGTCAATTCATAAAACTGTCAATTATCCACAATCTTGTTAAAAAATCTTTTAATATAAAAAAATGAAAATATATTCAAGTCTGTATTTTTTAAGTGCAAAAGTTTGAAAATGTTGGCCTAAACATATTGACAGAGTTCATTATCTCATCTATTTTGGATCAAAAGAAACTACAAGGAGTAACTTTGGGAATGAGACAAAAAAGTAGAAGTGAGACTAAATAGATTTGTCCAACTGTCTTGAAGGGGAAGAAAGTTTTAAATTCATTCTTAAGATTACAACTAGCTTATATACTCAGTAACAGATTTGCATTTTTTTCTAGTTAAACTAGACTCTTTTTTCTTGATTCACTAAAGGTAACGGAATTTTTGACACCAACTTCTGTGGATGAAAACTTTAGAATTGAAAAAAAAAAGCTTTCGGGTGATATTCAAGCACCAAACCTTATTAGAACCAATGACTCTTGCAGGAAACAAAGAAACTAGTGCTGCAATAATGCTATTTTAAGATTAAAACCTAGAAATAAAAATAAGGTAGGAAAGTGTGTATCAACATATGCTCCTTTACTCAAATGGCACTGATCCATCATCATACCCTTAGCTAGTTGTTCTTAGAGGTATACTAACACTCAAAATAAAGAAGGCACTAAAGTTCCTAAGGGTGACAGGAAACCCAGCAGAGTAAGAAATTTTAGACAGAGTTATTTACAGATATTTTCCTGTGAGAAAAGAATGGTAGGAATGTATCTTGAACATTCACAAATCCACTAGAATATCAGTCCGCCTGGTATAGTCAGCAGGTTTGGAGGGGGATTCATTGGGGCTGGAAATTCAAACTTTACCTTGTAATCAGAAAAATCCTACTTTAGAAATTTGAACCAGCAGCTTGAAACATGTAATATAATACAGAACTCTCCTAAAAAGGTACCCAGCTAGAGGGATCTTACACTGTGTATGTGAAGGCTATTTAGCTTAAAAAAAAAGCCAATGACACTGAAGCTCTTTATTATTCTGCAGGAACCTATTCATAAGTGAGTGACATGGACAAAATCTGCATTTCCTTCCTTTTCTTTCCTTGGGAATGGTGCTGCAGACCGTGTGTGTAATTCCTCCATTAGGATGTTGACAGAGCAGAAGTTAAAGTGAAATAAATTTCCAACTGAAATAGTCTATTCTATTCTATTCTATTCTAAAGATACACTCATGGAAAATAAATTAGAACAACTGAATTTTAAAATATTATTATTCAAAATGTTTATTCAGATTGTTTATGAAACAATTATTCAGAATGTTCAGGCAACAGTTTAAATGAACTGGTTACTAGTTACTAATGTTTTACTGTCAAGTAGGAAGGCATGTGCAGTGGGGTTCTATGGGAGATCCAGTTCATATCCTGCAAATAGCCAAGAATTTCATTGTCAGCTTTAGAAATGAGAAGTTCAGTACAACACAGGAAGCCCAGAATTAACTACTTCCCTGTTGCTTTAGCATAGCAGAGACATGCAAGACCTATTTCATATTATTCTCCCAAGACACCTCCACACCCCTCAGGAATGTCACTATGTAGTGCTGATTTTCTGGAGTGCCCGTGGTTCTTCAAAGAACACTGACAAATACACCATGCTATACAGAAGCTGCTGTGTGGTCCAGCCAAGGAGCAGCTCACGTGTAAGTCAGTTTAGGCTTTCTGGAGAAAAAAAAGGTTGTTTATTTAGTAAACAAGCAAATAAATAATGAAAATGAAGGAACAGATTTGGGGATTATTAGGGAATATTTATTTGGCAGGAGAAAGCAGACACGACTTGATGAGACTTGTAAAAGATAAGCCCATAAAAAATAATGTTAACAGAACAAACCAGTTAAGTCCACATCCCCAAAGCAAGTTGGCAATCAGTTTTCAACACCTGTTTTCAGACCAGTGCTCGCAGAATTTAAATGCATTGTTTAAAGTGATCTCCCCACAACCTCTATGTCAAGCAACACAAAGTAAAAATGCACTTTCAGTATTGCTTACTGTGAACATTAGCTATACCAGATGCAATTTTCAACCAACAGTGTTCAACACCAGGTGAAGGAGGGCTGAGCATTCTGTCCTGAATGGAGCATATCAAAATCATGTGGCCAACAAGTTGCAGACTGCTGAAGAAGGTCTCTCCTTCTTCAGGAGGTCAGCAGGTCCCTCCTGACTAGTAAAAGTAATAAACAGAAAGGTCCATCCAAGATAGTCACAAAGCCCTATTTATTTACAAAAAATCGCATTTCCCTTAACTCGAAATGTGCTGAGCATTACTCATGTACTGGGAGACACCACCTGCAGCCCTCAGGGCTTCCTAGAGTCTCATAACAATTTCCATCTAGGATCTCTTTGACTTACAGGATCAAAGGTAAGCATCAAAAGTAGTCATCTGAAGTGTTCATTTCAGCCTTTATATCAGCAAACACTCTGTAGTGTAGGACATGCTTCCTGACTAATTAAAACACAGAAAGGATAAATACAGTCCTCATCAGTGGGGAATTCCAAGAGCCCTGAAGCAGAGGAACACTCTCTTAAGCTTTACACAATGGAACCATACTGCATCCAACAAACACTTGCTCCCTAAGTCACCAGGCAAGATCCTGCATTCACTCTGAGCTCTCTCTGAACTACCAAAGTAAATCAGAATTTCATGAAGCTGTATTTGCCACTACCACTTTCTCCCCTTGACAAGTTTACAGATGATACAAAATCAAGAAGAGTGGCTGATACACCAGATGGTTGTGCCAGCATTCACTGGGACCTTGACAAGCTGGAGAAATGTGCTGACAGGAACCTCATGAAAATTGACAAAGGCAAATGTGTAGTCTTGCACCTGAAGAGGAATAACCCCCTGCACCAGTATATGCTGGGGGCAGACTGACTTGGAAAGCAGTTTTGCTGAAACAAACCTGGGGGTCCTGGTGGACAACGGGTTGAACGTGACCAAGCGACATGCCCTTGAGGCGAAGAAGGCCAACAGCATCCAGGGCTGTATTAAGAGCAACATCACCAGCAGGACAAGGAAGGTGACCATTCCCCCCTAGTCAGCACTGGTGAGGCTGCACCTGGAGTACTGTGTCATGTGCTAGGCTCCCCAGTACAAGACAGACATGGACACACTGAAGCAACTCCCGTGAAGGGCCACAAAGATCATTAAGGGACTGGAACATCTTCCATATGAGAAGATGCTGAGAGATTCTGATCAAATGTAAGAAAAAACTTTTTTTATTCTAAGGGTGATCAAACAGTGGCACAGATTGCCCAGAAAGCTTGTGGAATGTCCATCCTTGGAGATATTAAAAACCTGACTGGACACAGACCTGGGCAACCTGCTCTAGCTGACTCTGCTTTAAGCAAGGCAATTGGACTAAAGGATCTCCAGAGGTCCTTTCCAACCTCACTGATTCTGTGATGAACACCAGACCAATACCAATGTCCAACATTACACTCTGGCAAACCTTCAGCTTTGCAATTCCTGCCCTCAGGAAAGCGTCCTAAGCCCATGCATTATACAGAGAACTAACACTGCAAAAGGAGCTGCATCCTCTATCTCTTTGCAAAGGATTTAATGAAACAAACATGTCAGAAGAGAGAAAAATATCTGGAATTGTCAAAGTGTTGTGCAAATACCCTTGCCACTTTTTGAGAGAGAAGAATAGAAGATGACAAGTCCAGTCAGAAGTATTTTGCTTTAAACTGTCTTAGACTCCACAAAGTAAGGTCGTATTTGCACAACAGAATTCACGACATGCATCCAGTGTAGAAATGAGCCAATACACAATGGCATGTAACGCTAAACACAGATGCTTTCAATACTCAGGTGTGCAAAGAGCGTAGAAGCTCTGCATCAGTGATCACGTATGTCCCATGACTTCATTTTATACATCCAAGGTCACATAGTTTCTTTTGGCATATAGATACACACGTGGGCTACACATGCAGGTATATACCAATGCACCTCCTACCAATCATGACTATTCTGTCCCCCACAATGAGGTTCCCCTCCCCAGTGGTCTGGTAAGTTAAATCTACAGACATTGTCCTAGGACTTTCAATTTATGTTCCAGATACTCTCTCCACCCAGGTATTATACACTGTAAAAAAAATCTAAACACCATGTCTGAAGAAATAAGACCTGTGTTAAAAAGAACCAGAGGGAACTAGTCATGTGGAGCACAAATGTAGCAAAGGAACACTATAATTAACATTTATTTTAGGCCATTTTATGGGACCTGCAATTGCTACTGCACATGTTAAAAACTTAAGGGCTTGCTCAAGGTCTCTTCCACCCACAAATGATTCCGTAAGAATTGTGTAGATACAAAGAACAAGACAGAACCAAGGTACAAATAAGTCAGACCTCCAAGCTGACCCTTGGGTCCAAATTAAGATGCACTGCCAGGCTTGCAGAAGGAGTCCAGCAGAGACTGTAATCGCAGGAGACTGTAAGGAAAGAGCAAGGGCATTGCCAGAGTTTTGTTGGGAAGCCAAGATAAGTGCAAAATGGATATGAGGCAGAAATGAAGACAGTGGGCAGAAAGAACTTCACAAAAGCAGTTGATTCAAAACACACATTTACACAAACCTAAAAATCATCTGAAAAAAACCCCAACAGACAGATAGATAAAGATCATTAAAATGGGCAGTGGTTTCATACCTGCAAATCATTTTTTAGGATAAGCTATCTAATATATGATACAACTGTGACAGCCAATGAGTGACATGGCACTAAAACTGCCAAAAGGAATAAATATGCTAGTATCCAGCATTAAATCAAATACTGAGAAGGCTAACTACAGTGCAAATGCATTTGAAAAGCAGTGCATGGGAACAAAAAGGCTTAACCATTTTCTGCCACCAAGTCTGCAAATCTCACCCTTTGATATTTCTGCATCTTATGTGTGCCTCTTACCAAGGAATTCAACCTTCCAGCAGCCAAAGGTGTAAGTATTGCTTTGGCTGCAGATCACCTAACAATAATACACATGCAAAGCACACAAATGACATTCCTCAGCACAGAAGGGGCTGTGGTGCTAATGGGAAATGTGGTATTTGGAGACAATGATGAAAATGTAACAGCTGCGGCAGATTGGTGGGTGGAGAGGAAAAAAAAAGAGAGAGAGAGAAAGGGGATAGGGAGGGGAGATACTGGAGGACTGGAGCCAAACTAACAGCTGGATCAAAACAGCTTAAGACGAGAGATATCTTTGGAGTTCCCACACCCTTTTCATCCCTCTTATATTTTACCAGTTACAACCAAAAAAAGTAATAGTGCATAAATAAATTACCTAGAATTGTGCTCATCAGCCCTGTCAGGTCATCTTTCATCACATCATGAATCTTCTTTATATAAGCACGTAAACACACTGATAAGCACTACAGAAAACCCCTTAACAGAAAAATAAATGCAGATGACCAGAAAGCCAAGCTTCAATCACTGTCACATCCTACACAAAGAGGTTTTGCAGCAAACCAGTAGGTAAGAATTCTTGAATACAAGTCACACAAAAAGAGAAATGAGGAAAAAAATTAAATTTCTTCTGCTCTTCATGGGAATTACTGGTTCCCAAAGGCTGGTGCCTACTTATTCACCTGCCTGTAGATGGTGACAGTTTGGTTATGTGATAAGCACACACACAGGAGCACAGAGGCAGGTGGGAGAACCCCAGTAACACCTTGTGCAGCTATTCCCAGGGCCTTCGCAGAATGATCATCCCATCAAAGGCTTTTATGTACACATATGTAGTCTAACAGGAGCTGGTGGAAGGCCAAGGCAGGGCCTTCGTAGAATGATCATCCCGTCAAAGGCTTTTATGTACACATATGTAGTCAAACAGGAGCTGGTGGAAGGTCAAGGCTTACGTAAAGCTGATAAGGGGGATTCAGGCTGGAAAGCAGAACGTCTAAACAAGAATTCCTGTCCTTGGGAGAGAAGCACATCCTGGAGAAATATGTAAGATAATTAAGATGTTTTGGGAACCATCTGAAACAACTAGTAGAAGTGTGATAAAAACCACCCTCACAGGAACTATCCTCATTATAATACTAAAAGTCACACACCTCGAGCTGGAGACCCTGGCCCAAGCAGAGACCCCTCCCCTTTGAACATGCACAGAATATTAAAGTAGCACCGTAGCTTTAAATTGAAATAAGAGAAATGTAGACCAATAGAAAACTGCTTTCTGTAATAAATTATGCACATGCATAACCAGACTGTATAAATACTGTACCTGTATGACTGAACTTTGTGCTAGCTTTGTGGAGCTACCACCTAGTACCCATCTCTGTGCAGAGATGAAGTAAAAATACCTCTGCCCTGTGTGCATATTGGCGTCTCGCACACCAGGTAAATGACCTCACACTTGTGGGATAACACATACACACACATACGAGCACAAAGGCACAGGGACTCCCAAAAACTCAGTTGGGAAAACAGAGCCCCAGCCCTCAGCTAGGGCTGTCCCAGGAGACCCATCAGCCCCATTGCCCAGGTGTGATGCCTACCAGATGAGTTAACCGGAGAGGCTCTCAGGGTCACCTTACAGACTATGGGGGTTTACTGCCTGGGAGTATGGGACACATTACGGGATGCAGAGGAAGACCATTTTGGGATTGCACAAGAGTTATTACAGGATGTTTAGGGTATGAAACAAAGGTAGGGAAGGGAGGGATCAAGGTGATCTAGGGGGGAACAAGCATGGAAAATAGAGGGACGAGAGGATAAAATGGGCCGGTCGTGTAAATAGGTTTGCTGCTTGGAGTCGGACTAGAGGTCATAGGTCCTGTGTACCTGTGGTGCCAGCAACTGCAGTGAGTGTGTAATTGCTAGTAACTATCAAGCCACACTAGCCAGCAACTACTTGCTGGCTAAGCAAGTAGTTAAGCTAAGCGGCTTGGCAGACAGGTATGTGTGTGTCTATGGGAGCAAGGCAACTGATGGAACTGGTTTCTGAAGAGATCAGGGTGGTCCTGGCCAACTTCCAGAGGAACTGAGGTCTGGAGGTCAGCTGGAAGACCTGCTACTGGATGGACTCTATGTCCAAGGCTAACTACTGGGGGATCCACAATGCACAGGGTGCAGGAATGGGGGGCTGTCTGTGTGTGCCTGTGAGCGAGGGGGTGTATACCAACAACAGGAGTGGGGCTGCAGCATTGAGGACTCATATGTCCAGGTGCCAGCAACTGGCGAGACTGGGATCCGGGGGCCAGCTACTGAGTAGACAGTCTCTAAACCCAGGTACTGGAGGAATCCACACTGCATGTATGTATATATTTTCCACTAACAAACCCATCCAGCTCAGCCAGAGAGAGGGGAACAGGATGAGACCATTGGTGCTGTTTGCATTTGTACGAGTGCTAAGTGTTTCTATGTTGATCTGTGTGACCAGCCATGTATCATACATGCCTGCTTGTGTCTGCCCCTACTGGGAATACATGTCCAGCCTTGCCAGCGGTTGCACCTGGAGACAAAGAGCTGCAGCAGCTGCATCTCTATCAGGTTACCAGATCTGTCAGTCCCCTAGTAATGACCAGGCTTCCTAGATTTCCATACAGAAAGCAGCAGAAAGAAGTCCAAATACATGCACTGCACAGCAAGCAGTGACCATTACGGGTTCACACACTTCCTGCAGTTCTGACAGGGTTATCAAGAAATCACAGGCAAATGGCAAGTTTCTCTTTTTCTGCCTTGTCAAAACAAAAGCCAAAAAACAGCTCTTACCTTGACAAGGAGACGATTCAAATGCTTGTGTCACCTGCAAAGTCCAATGTGTTTCTAGTATGCCAATTTGACAACATATTTAAGCAGGAACAGAGGAAACCATCATCTACTGGTGGGAGGGTAAGAATGGGTAGAAGATGAAAGAGTCAACTCCATGGCTACTTCCATAAGATCAAGTGTGCAACACTAGGTAGTGTCAGTGAATGACCACAATTCCTTAGATGTACCAGTACATGTGTTCAGTGTTACCTCCCGTTGGCAACTTCAGAGTTGTACTGTATGTTTTGAAATTGCAGATATTTCTTTAAATTCTAGTTATCCTAGCAAAGGTGGGGGGTGGGAAGGGAGTGGAGATTCTGGTTCTGGTTTCCAGGGCTGTGAAAAATAAGCTTGAAAGAGTGAACTTTAATGGCAAATAAAGCAGATGCAAAATGGCTTTAAAATAAAAAAGGATGAGTGGCAGAGAGAAGGGACAAAGCTTTAACGTGCCCCCTACTCCCTTATTTCCCATCTCTGTTTCCCCCACTTCATACTAACACTAATCTTGCTTCCACCATACTGCTATTCTGAATTTCTAGTGTAGAGGGACAAATAACCTAAGTAAACAAAATATATAAAAGAAACTAGCCCCTTTAAAGGCATTCTTCACATGGTACAAAAGCAAAAAAGAGACTGGTTTGGGTTTTTTCCTCTATCCCTTATTTTCATATTATACTTATACGAGCTTTAGAGCGGACCAAGAAACAGCAAAGCAAGCAGGCTTACAGGAGGCCATCCTTAAACACATTAGTGGTCATTATTTTGTGATTTTACATTTACTTTCTATTGAATGATTCTTCTCATGCGTGCTTATAGACTAAGAAAAACAGGCTGCAACTGGAGTAGCAGCAGCCACATTTGTTCTTTATTCTGAAAGGACCAGGATTAGAGTAATGCATGCATGTTTTTCATTGCCACTCCTTTTTTGTTTTATTACATTTAATTACATTTTCAGACTATGCTGTCCTGTCCTATATATATATTTATGCTACATGCACAGACACAACATCCCTTTGTGTTGCTCTGCATCTTGGACGCTTGCATGCTCCTGATCAAACAATGAGCTGGTGGGAAAGGGAGCTGATCTTAACTCAATGAAGAAAGAGTTCAGTGAGACATGAAGATGCACACTGTCATTTTTTTCCAATCGAAGGTTGTCAAAATAAGGCTCAAAATGAGACAGTCTCACACAATACAGTTTTGTTCAGTGCTTGTTTGGTTTTTTGTGGGGCAATTTTTGCTTTCTTCTTATTAGTGCAAACTGTACACCAAAATGCTTTATGTCATTAGATAACAGGAGACAAAAGCAAGAGGCACAGGCGGAGGGTACGTCTCAGCTGAGCCTGGATATGAGAGAGGAATTCACTGAAATGGACAGACAGAGATTTCAGCAGTGCAGAGGCAGCAGCTGTTGCACTGACAGTAATTAGACTGGGCTGAGGACCTGAGGAAAGGAAACGATAGAGCACTGAAAGAATACAAAGCAAAGGGAGACAGAGTCCTTTCGGAATCAGCAGGTTATTAACTAGTTTTAGAAGTGGGGGAAATAAAGCAGAGTAATTTTCGCAAGAATGTCAGCATTTTATTTGTAGAGACAAAAGCTTGTTCAAAAGCTGTTAAACAAGTAGTGGTGATGATGCATTACATTAAACAAAAGCAGAAAATGTTGAAGTTACTATCGTTTACTCCTTTGTTTCATGTGGACACCCTTTTTCTGCATATTGGCTACACAAAGTTATAACAGAAAAATACAATCCCTAGTAACTGGCTGCATGAGAGTGAATTTAATTTTGTCAAGTTCACTACATCTTACAAGCAGTATCCCATCTAGCAGATGGGAATACTGAAGCAGGGGCTGAAACTACTGTACCAACATCACCAAGTGGTTTAAAGAACCAGGAACAGAATTCCTCCACTCCTCCTGATTATATCCTTTTGCACTGGGTCACAGCTGCCTTATACAGCCAGCGCTCTCCTCATCAGCCCAGGCTCCTAGTAAAATGCTCTTTGAAGACTGCTGGCCATTCTTCCTCTTCCTTCACTCCCAGTTCCTGGAGTTTTCTGATGTAACAGGCACTTTCAAGACACCCAAGTGAGAGTCAGTTGACCACCATCTGGAAGGCAATCAGAAGCTCACTCTAGCACAGGCATATGAATCAGAACATGAATCCCACTCCTGTTCTGCAGCAGGATAGGAATGCACAGCTGTTACTACATCTCATTTCAGAGAGGCATCAGAAACTTGACATTCATGACCACCACAAGCACATTCTGAAACTCTGCCCTACTCAGGTCCTCACTGGCAATCAGCCAGGCCCTTGGTGGTTGGGACCACTGTGCATAAAACATATCGGATGGCATATTGCCTTTTGTCATTTCTGGGAACTGGATTAAGTATGAGGACTGCTGCAACGCTTCTTGGTCCCACTGCCCTCCTACCTCAAATAGCGATGGAGCATTAGTTTGTAGTCTTACAGAGATGTAGCCAATAGACAAAACACATCCCAGCCTGCACTGCATCCCTCTGATTCTAGTGACTCTGAGTTACGGAATACAGGATGATACTCCACAGCAAACAAATAAATGTAGTGCAGCATGTTCACTAAAAACAAATACCCCTAAACAATAATTCCTTGCTGCCTCATCTTTCAAATCAAGGAGGTGCTGCTTAGTACTTATGTGTTAGCAAAATTCTTGGTAGAAGCTGCAATAGCCTAGGTCTTGCACATATTTTATTATCAAAAACAGGAAGACAAGCAGTAGCTAGGGGAATAGTGAATTAGCTTTTATTTAGAAGTTACACCTTCAAATCCAGGCATGTGGTTTAACAGTTCAAGTAAGAAACCGCAGCAGATTTTCAGCTTCTCCTCTCAGTTGCAACAGGACTTCAGAGGTAGCTACATCAGGTCACTGAATGCTACCAGTGCTTTGAGATCCCATGTCCAGAATGGGAATGGTAATAAACACCCTTCCTTATAACACACTTTGGGATCTTCAGTTCTACACAGCGGCAAAGCTTCTGTCCTTCCGCTGTCTAGGAATTAAAGCTCAGTTAGTCTACAGGGAAGACTGAGGAAACAAAAGGAGAAAAAGGGGGAGAAAAATGAAAGGTTTAAGCACTTTTTCCCTCTCAGCTGTTTGACCACCACATTTGCATTGCCTTTTTTTTTTTTCCTTCAAGAATGTTTTGGCAGTTCCCTGTTCCAGCAAGAGGCTGATGCAGCATCTTTGTTGCTGACAAACAGTTGGAAGTTTTGACCCAATGAAAACAGCAATGTACGTGTACACGATATGTTGGAGAACCAGCCACATAGCGATTGTGGAAATGAGCCCTTTGGCCAGAGGGCAGGATTTACATAAGAGAAACACTACAGTTCAAATCAAGAGCTCAACACTATCCCCAGTTGATTGCTGGAGACTATTTTCACTACAGCCTTTCTCCACTTCTCAAGCTCCATTCTGCAGCTACCACTTAAGTTATTTCATCTCCACTGTGCCCAAGTTCAGTTCTGGTTTCAGTTCAATAGAAAATTCATTTATAAAGTATATCTTGGACCCGTTGGTGTCAACAATTTAATTTTTTTTTTTTAATGTGGAAAGTCTCACATCGTTTGTGCAAGGGTATCTTCTGAAGCTCTGTGCATTTTAACACAGGATTGAGATGCTGGACTGTAGCTGACACACAGGATTGAGATGTGGACTGCAGCTGACATGCATCAAAGCAACTATGACTGCACCAAGCCACATCACGTCACATGGTCTGAACAGCTACACTCTCTATTATTACCTCAAGCATCTCCACTTAGAGCTGTATTCTGCAGAGCAGATCCAGCCTCCCACGTACCAATAGTCTTCAAGCCACAGCCTTTGCCCACAATACCCTTCAACAATGCTTACAGAAACAAGGAAATGCAAGAAGCTGAAGGCAAGGCTGGAGCTCTAATGAGCACTACTGACTGAATGGGCAGAGTACAACACTGACCACAAAGCACTACTTTAGTAAGTACTGCCACCAATAGGCCAATGAAGGCTTGGGGTCTTTTTGTATACACTTCAGTTTTGCCAGTATAGACATGCTGTCTGCCTCAATCCCACCCTTAAATTGGCATAGATTGGAAATTTACAGTGTCATCACATCAGCAAAATTCAACTTGTCACTGCAAATCTTTCCTCTTAAAGAACTGATTTAAACTGCAACTCCAACAGGAAGCTTACTGATATACCTCTACAAAGAAAAAGACTTAAAGTATAATAAATAAGATGCAATACTGAGCTTCCATATGGCTATTACTGCATATCCACAGTTCATTTACAGCATTATGCCTATTTTTTTTCCAACTCTTAGCATTCCAGTTTGTTTTCCATGATACTGAATGGCTACCATTCCCAAATTTGAAAGCTCACACTTCTTGCACACCAGTTTCTGAAACATAATTCAGTTGGTTGGCACAGTTACACTGAAGTAACTTACAGACATTCCACCAAGTTACATATTTTCCAGGCACAAACCTCCTGTTTCTCCTGTTTACCTTTAGAAACCTCAAGTTCTTCTACCACAAAGAGATTACTTTCTTCCAATCTCATATCTTCTGAGAAGTTCTGATTTTGAATTTTGTCTCAGGCTGCCTTATACAGTTGAATAATTAGCACACCCAGCTTCTTTTATCATCCACACAACCTTTGGTGTTACTTACCTGTTTTAGACTTACTTTATCTACCCTGTGAACTTTAACAATGTGAACTTTAAGCATTCAAGAAAGCAAATGATGAATGGCAAGACTGCAATCTAATTGTGAAGAAAATCCAAAGAAAGTACTATGAGTGACATGTAACATCTCTAATATGATCTAGGCCATCCACTGAAAATCTTGCTAACACTCAGCCACCTCTTTCCCCTAACAAAGACATGACACTATTAGGAAGAAACTTATCTAATGATTTACAATTTGTTACTAAGAAAGCTGGTGCCCAGTCAGTGCAGAACCACTCTAAATAAAACCACTGACAAAAAAACACCAACACTGGGCACAATAGCTGGCAATCAGCAGATGCAGTGAGCAAAAAAAGCACCCTTCTAGCAAAAGTGAGGCCTTTCCATGCCACTGTTAAGAGAGTTAAACACATCCCCAGACATTCTGCTTTCCCCAGATATCTGATGGAGCTTAGAAGTATCTGCTGCAGCTCACTGGTCCATCTTCAAACCTACCTGGTTCTTCATGGGATAACTTTAGTTACTATTTGTTTTATACTACTAAAGGTAATTGCTATTACTACTGTATAGGCAGAAGTAAGGTAGCAACTACCACACTATCATATTCTGCAAAGGTTTCTTGTTCATGAGTTACTGCAAAATATCTTTGCATAATTTTGAAATTATCCAAGTTCAAAACTTGATAAATAATTGAGTTTTTAAAAGTCTGATGGCTTAAAAAAACCCCACAACTAACTTAACAGAAAACTATCTGTGTCTTCTTCTTTGCATCTCTTTCGTGGTCCTGTTCTCCTTCCCTCCAGCTATACAAATATTGAATGAAAGAAGGCAGTACCTGCCATTTTAACCAAAATGAGCACTCCTGCTAATTTCTAATCTTCCCTTGTCAATCTAGTCTTTTGAAGGTCTGTGCATCTTTCCACACAATACCAGAAACAACTACAATAAAGTTGCCATCTGGATCATCTGTTAAGGAAAGTATTGTTTTGCTATGACCTACCAGAAGGGTATGCTCTAATGGATGTGCATGATTAAAAAAAATTTTAAAAGAGCAACTTGAAACTGGAATTGATCATATAAAGCACATGATTTCTGTGTTCTGATAGACAGAACTCTAAATCCATCCTAAATTATCAATAAGATCAAATTGATAAGTGTTCTTCAAAATGGAAAAAGCATTATCAAGCAAGAAAAATGTGTCTCCCAAACTAAGACTTATTGCCAACAAGTATCTAGGTTTGATACAATATATATAAGGTGGGGCAAACACTGCCATTATGGGGGAATTTCTATGCAGTTCATTAGAAATAAAACTCACAGACATGTAGTGAGTTTTTACAAAAATGTACTGAAGACACCCCTATTACCTAAATGTACTACAGAGAGTAAACATTCTAAATATTTTTTAGAAGGACTGACTGTGCAAAATGCCTGATGAAATATTGCTGGTGATTTTGTAGCAATTATCAAGATTTGATTTGATTTTTTAAAACAAATTTCAAGGAAAGTTTCAAGACACTGGGCATATAGAGCAAGTAAAACAATTTAATTCATTTTATAAAAGGCTGATTAAATTAACTTATCCTGAGGCCTCTTCTTCCCATAAACTGGTCCTGGTGCTTTTATTTGCTCTCTAATCCAACTGAGCTTGTATTCTGTGACTAAGAAGTGCTTTTTTTAATCTGCTTAGCACTTCTCTCACTTTTTTGTTACAACTGAAGTGGAAAAGCTTGCAAGCGTTCACAGCCTTCCTGTCTTAGACAAGCTACTACAGCCCTAACTACAGACAACAAATCCTTTTTCTTGCATACTGTATTATGATGCAAAGTAAAGGCTACTTCCCAGGAAATTCTGCATTTACCTTTGGAATAAATTCTAAAGGAAAGTACAGAGACCTTGATTTAGCACCTTATGTTATGCTAATTGTGAGCTGAGACAACCTCTAGCTCCAAGGTGCTCCTTCCTGAAAGTATGGCAATTAGAAAGGGTCCTGATAGATCAACAGATAGGAAATAAAAGGACAAGAATTAATTAATGGGCTCACTCCAGGAAATGTCAAGACACTGATCAAATATAAACAGTAAAGGTGGGCATCTTCTTTTGTAAGCTTGGGAAGCTTACAAAACAATGGCTGCAGGTTTAACATTTCTCACGCAGATGTCTATGTTACTGCTGGTCCTGAAGAGCACATTAGCAGCAGTCACTAAATGCAAGGCTTTAAAATAGGGAACACATTCATCTTAAATCTTTAATAAAGAAACACAAATAACAGAATTTTCCCTAATCTGCTTTCCCCAGCTTTTCACCCACAATAAACATAAAGTCAAGACTGCCACAAAGCTGTCTTCCTTTACTCTTGAAGTTTACCTCCTATCTCTAATTGTTCTCAAGGTCTTAGGGGCTTGCCTAGCTGGATAAGAGACTGCTAAATGAGCTAGCTATCTGATTTGAAGCATAAAACTTCTGGACTCTCTCCTTCTAACGTTGGGGCAATAGAGGGTTTAAATCTGTACAAATCAGGGTGCCACAGTTCTGCACAATTAAAGAAAGAGATACTCAATAGGCAGGGGAGAGGAAAGAACAGGGACAAGGCAAGGTATGCTTTGCGTTCAGTTTACATCCGCTCCAGGTAAGTAATGTACAGATCACTGGAAAGCAGAGGGAAAAGTGTCTACACTGAATCAGCTATTCCTCTATATGCTCTTTACTATTGATAACCAGGCACCCAAAAATTTAAAAAAAACCCACTTAGATAACGAGTTTCTTCCTCATCAAAAGTCCAAATCATCATCCTGCAAAGAACATGCATTTTTGTTAAGATGGAAGTTTTGTTTTCAATAAATCTATCAATCAATAGAAAATAACTATTTGGGATTTAAGGAATTTCTATATTGTCAGTCTTCATGACTGCACCGATATCTCACCATTTCTCCTAAAGGCTCAGCTAATGCACTCCTGCAACGGCATAGGTTCAGATATGTTTTTTCAAGTGTATTTCTATTTTGGATTCCAGAAATCATTGCTCAAACGAGTTCTGTGAGCTCAAACACCAACAGAAAATAACCCCCATTGATCTTACCACAGAAACAAAAAGAATCTCTAATTTTAAGCTGTTCCATCACATCACAGAAGGTTGACTTATACTTTAAAAAATAAGTAGCACGGAGTATTAAAAAACCTTTCCATCTTCAAAGCAAAGACACGTTTTACATGAGAAAATCTATTCTCTAGAAGATATATTGAAAAGTAATATAAAGCGTGTCTAAACTATTGTCCAGACAAAACCTATTTCCTGACCAACCCTTCCAACCTTCCAACCTGTATCTCAAATACATGCAGCCTCATACTGTGGTCAGGGGACAGATTGATTAAATATATGTCCCAGGTCATTAGAATTACTGTGGCTAGAAGCTGCACTGGATTTCTTAATGAGCTGAAATCAGACTGTTAAAGAATTATAACTGAAGCCACGGATACTCTATTATGCTCTGACAGCCGGTACTCTCTCTCCCTTTCAAAAGTGTTGGAACTTGGTGGAAAATGTTTCTAGTAGCTTCAGAACTCTGATCTGTGCCTCCCTGCAAATATGCTATGAAGCTACAACTTATATAAATTGTAGATACCACCACTTACTGCTACTCATCTTGTCCCAATAAAAAGCCAGATGGAGGACTAAGCAAAAACCAAACAACACGTAAGAACAGTTGAGAGGGAGATTATTCCCAGCGATATGCAATTTAGGTGAAGCCTTCGGGTTCCTGGCAAACTGCCCGTGAGAATGTTGCTTGAGCCAACTTGAATACTTCTCATGTATGGATCTTTACAGAAACACACCAATTATGGAGTGCTGCAGGGTCAAATTAACGGGACTAAACAATTTAAACAAGAGAAGAAAAAGACAGCACTGGACTTAAAATTTTACAAATACTGTGAGATTTCCTAGCTATGAGTGAGTTATCCATGACCCTGAAAATAGTTCGAACTCTTCAGTATTTACTGAATCCTCAGTCAATCACTCATTCAGCCTAATTCTTGGTTAAAATAAATAAATAAATCAGAAATTTTAAAATTGTGGAAATGAAACAGTTTTGATTTCTTTTTGATAGCCTCAGACATACAGACTAATAACAGATTACATAGATTTGCTGAAATGCCCATCAACCTTAGGTGTTCCACATCTTAATTCTAAAGTAGGTAGTCAGTTCTACAGAAAGGGAGGAAAAAAGGGGGAAAACCCCACACAAAACAGCAAGTGTCGTACTTTTAAAAGTTAATAGACACTTTCTTTTTTGTTCTCTCTTTTTTCCCCTGTCTCATTTCTCCCCCCGCTCCCTCTCCAATGGCCACTTTGCTGAGAGGCTCAGAGAACCTACAACCTGTATACAAAGACAGAAAGAAAAAGAAGTATGTACAGCTTGTGAGAGACTCTGCCTACACCTGAGCACAGTTCAGTTTCAATAGTTTCTACAGGAACACTGTAGGGTGTTAACCTAATCTTTTGTATGTTAAGTTTTTCTAGATTTTAGTAAGGCTTTTGATACTGTCCCTCACAGCATCCTTCTGGACAAGCTGTCCAGCTGTGAGATGAGCAGCTTCATGGTACACTGGGTGAAGAACTGGCTGAAGGGCAGAGCTCAAAGGGTTGTAGTGAATGCGGCTACATCTGGCTGGCAACTGGCTACCAGCGGTGCTCCTCAGGGTTCAATTCTAGGGCCAGTTCTGTTCAATGTTTTTGTCAATGACCTGGATGCAGGTGTTGAATGCACTATCAGCAAGTTTGCTGTTGATACTAAACTGGGAAATGCTGTTGACCCTCTGGAGGAACAAGAGGCCTTGCAGAGGGATCTGGATAGATTGAAGCATTGGGCAATCATCCGTGGCATGAAATTTAACAAGAACAAATGCCAGATTCTGCACCTAGGATGGAGTAATGTGGGCACAAGTATGGGTTAGGAGAGGAGTGGCTGGAGAGCAGCCCTGCAGAAAGGGACCTGGGGGTGCTGGTCAACAGCAGGCTCAACATGAGTCAGCAATGTGCCCTGGCAGCCAAGAGGGAAAACCGCATCCTGGGGTGCATCAAACACAGCATAACCAGCCGGTCAAAAGAGGTGATTATCCTGCTGTATTTAGCGTTGGTACAGCCTCACCTTGAATACCGTGTGCAGTTCCGGGCCCCACAATTTAAGAAGGATGTTCAGGTACTTGAATGTGTCCAGAGGAGGGGAACAAAGCTGGTGAAAGGGCTAGAAGACATGTCCTGTGAGGAGCAGCCAAGGACTCTGGGCTTGTCTAATTTGGAGAAAAGGAGGCTGAGGAGCGACCTCATTGCTCTTTACAGCTTCCTGAGGAGGAGGAGTGGAGAGGGAGGAGCTGAGCTCTTCTCCCTGGTATCCAGTGATAGGATGCGTGGGAATGGTTCAAAGCTGGATCAGGGGAGCTTCAGACCTGACATTAGGAAACATTTCTTTACCAAGATAGCGGTCAAACACTGGAACAGGCTTCCTAGAGAGGTGGTTAATGCCTCATGCCTGACAGTGTTTAAGAGGCATTTGGACAATACCCTTAACAATATGCTTTAACTTTTGGTCAGCCCTGAAGTGGTCAGGCAATTGGACTAGACGATCACTGTAGGTCCCTTCCAAATGAAAATATTCTATTCTATTGTGTTCTGTTCTATGTTTCTTTTTTAACTTTTGTCTGTTAAGTTTCTTCCAAAACTTCTGAAATCCTAAGTCCTTGGGCAGTTATAATTTATATAGTACAAAGCTGTACTATCCCCACTTTTAGATCAACTAATCCTGTAAGAGCGCCATTGGAACAATATATTGGGTACTTAAGCAAAACCAAAGTAAGAGTTTCCCAGGAACAGATGGCAACTAGAGGCTATAGCCAACAGAACTATTTTTCACTTGCATCTCATTGTACTGCATTGCTCTTCATTGCTGGCCCAAGTCACATTTTGCCACAGTGATGCATGAACTTGTCACCTCAAAATTAAGACTGCCGTGACCTACGTGGTGTGATCCCATCCAGGCCCTGGAACCAGCAAGGGATGCTGAGGCTCATTTATGAGGTGGCATGGTGCTGCTTGAGCACATCAGGCTTATGTTTCAAGGATCTGTCCTTGTAAGTTTAAAAATTCAAGGTTCTGATTTAATCATTACAGCCAAATTGCTTGAGAGAGAATTACCCAAGAGACTGAGCCCTGCTGACAACTGTTGATGTAACAACTTGGCCTTGGAGACAAATGAAACGAAACTACCAAAGCGGGTTCTCAAAGACAGGTTCTTGACTTGGTTTGTTCATGCCCACTAAGAGTTCAGCACAGCCTAAATTCATTTGGACACACAAGGACATTCTTTCTCACTCCTCCCAACCCTTCCCAAACTCTAGCAAAAGGATGGGTTGGAGATTAGGGCTGACTGACTTATAAACAGTCTTTTTATGTGCATTTCATTTGTCAATAAAGGACCTATACCACAAAATATGCTCTTACAGACTTTCAATAAACACAACCTTGCTGTTAAAAAACAAAAACAAAAAAAAAACCAAAAACCAAACAAAACCTTTTTAACAAAAAGCCTTTACTCATGCAGATATTCTGACCACCTCACCTGACCACTGAAGCAACTGAGAGCACAGGATTTCACTTAGAAGTTCCTCTCTGACAATCATCACTTCTAGTTTAGTTTTTTGGAAAAGTGTTTTGGAAAGACTTGCCAATTTTGCTTTAGTTATTTCCAGTTAAGGATGTTCAAATCCATTTTGAACCAATACAATCACCAGAAATTCATGAAATCACTAAAGAAATCATTAGCACATAAATCACACACTAACCATCCCTTTAATCGCATAACTGTCTATGTATCTTTTGGTTTATAGGTAAGAACATCATGGCCCCTTTCAACATAAAATATAGCTTACATCTCCAGTTAAAACACAGAGGTACCACTGCCAATCCTGTTCTGTTCCTCTAAAAACATGTAATTTAAGTGTATTATCAAAATGCAATAACCTACTTCTTGAAATATCTTCAAATGCTTCTACACTCAAAGCTTCTAATACTATCTCTTTAGAAACCACTGAAAACAATTTTCATTATTAAAAAAACTGAATTATTTTCTTCTCATTCAAAACATTTCCCACCGTTTCCCTTCATTTTTATAACCTGCAGTTTAAAAAAAATCCCAGATATTTCTTAAAGTCTAAGCTATTTCCTACAACTAAGACGACATACACGTCAGATTTTAAGCAATTGAATAGATACATTACAAGTAGATTTAACTTCCTATAGAAGGAAATAGCTATAGGGTTACTTTAGGAACAGAGTCACATAGTACAGACATGCTGATGCACAGCATCCTATCTCACAGAGAAGCAGGTAATATCTGAGTGGTTTAGATATCAGCATTGCTACTACTGATTTCCACAGTTACATATGCAAAATACACTAAGCAACCATAACAGAGTTCATCTGTGAGAAGTTCATGCACTGTATGACTCATGTCAAAAAGAAGCCTTCTTGCAAACACATTTCTTTTGGGGTTTTTTTGTTTTGTTTTTTTTAGTGTGGTTTGCAATCATTGTATATGACCCAGAATAAAAATCACTATGACAGGGTTGGTTGTGGGAAGCTGTAACTAATCACAAGTCAAAGCTGATCAAAAATAAAATGCTTGTAGTTTTGCCTCATTCTTAGAGAATGACCTTATAGTGCAACAAATAAACCTATTGTGCTCTGCTCCCTTTTCCCCCAAAAATCCTCTATAAAAATGAAATGTAATATTATGCCACTTGGCAATGTATCAGGATTTATTGCCTGTAAAAGGACAGCTAAAGGCTGTACCAGATGCTTCTTTATCAGAAAACCAAGAGAAACTGGAGCAAGACAGAGGAGGCTTTTGTTATTGCTAATGCTTCCATGTTTGTTCTCAGGAGCTTGACACCCTTAGGGAGGAAAAGACCATTACATTAGTTCCTCACAGACTTAACTAACTTACACGGGGAATTTAAGCTATTCAGATCACCAGCCAAACCAGTGCAGTGGTGCTGTTACAGACAGCAGTCCAATTCATTCTATATTGAAAGAAGCACAGGGGCAAACAAGCAGTACCTAGGTGCTGCTGCAAAACTCTTCCACTGGGAGAGTGTTTCTCAACTCCTGATCTTCCAGAGATAGTGGGATTATGGAGGAAAATTCACATATTTCACTCCTATGACTTCCTCATACACAACCACACCACACTGTACAGCAGAGGAAAAAGGGCTATTGCTCCGCTGTCCCCATCCCACCCAGACGGACTGCAGTCGAGTACAGGAAGATATCCAATGTCTTCCACACACTGCACAGAGAAGAGATTCGAGGTGGAACAGAACAAGACTCATGGCCTACCACAGGACTTTTTCACCAACTTGATTTGTTTCACTCCTTCGGACTGCCCCAGTCTAGCCTGCTTTATGCCACATGGCCCAGTGGTGTGCTGATAAGCAAAGCTCAAACAAGATCAAAATAAAAGCTGATGGTGTAGGAGACATAAATGGTAGTGAATGGTAGCACAATTTTCTATGTCAAAAACATCAAAGCTTTGTATTTTTGGAAAAGGACTGTTTCCTTTAAATTCTCACACACTAGAGGAAGCTGTAATGGACTATCAAAACTAAACTTCTGTAAGAACTTTTCTCCCGAGAGCACAAAGTAACTGCTGCCAGGACATTGCATAACCAAGCAAAAAATGAAGCAAGCTACTAAAAGAGGCTAGTCTCCCAGTCGCTCATATTTTAAATAGGAAAGAAGCAAGGGGAAAATACCAAAGCAAAGCTTATTTAGCTACTAGGACCTTTAAATATGGAACTTTAATATTAAAATATAGAAATTGCCTACTACAAAGCGATTTCTTTTACAAGAGCCACATCCGAAGAAGGATGGCCTATTAAGCAGTCAAGCTCAAATGCAATGTACTCTCAAATGTCATCAGGATAGCAGTGTCTTTCCACTAGGTCTATTCCCTACATACAGCTGCAGTTTCATCTATTAAATATAATGATAAAAATAGCCAATGAAGGTTTGTCGCTCCTTTTTGTCCTATGAAGGCAATGCAGTTCAGAGAGAGGGAGCATAAGTTTACCCTTGACTGTAAGTCATCAAAATAATTTACAGCTGGTTTAATTTCTGCACATCTACAAACAATGAGATTGCACAGTGACAATTCAGGGCATAATCACAACCCAACAATTAGGCCTCACAGGAAGAAAATTTGGCCCTTGGCAACTTCTCTTCTATAGGTTATAAATAAAGTCTACTATAACCTCTCAATTTGCAAGGCTGGCAGTTAGGAAGAAAATAAAAATGCTATGGTTTTGCTCATTTTAATTGGTTCCTTCTTATGATCCAGAACCAATAAGAGAAAGAAAAGTGCTCTACTACTGCATTTTTTTAGAATAACTTCTATGGAAATCCAGCTCTTACTGAAGTAGTACTATAGCACTGTCCAAAAGCCAAGCAGTCCTGAACTTTGTAGAACCCCATATGAAAGAATTAAGCAAGCATCAACCATTTTCAAAATCTGTCCTATCAATCAGCACAGGCTGGTGAGAATGCTTATGTTATGTCCAAAACTGCCAAGGAAGTGTCAGAGATAATAGATATTCTCCACAACATAAAAAGGAAATGATGGGAGAAACCAAGCAAAGGCACAAAAACTGTAGCACTTTCAGGATATCACAACAAAAAGAGATAAAGCCATTCCACTCTCAGTGACTCCAGCTCAGGCCTTTCTCTCTTCAAACCTGGGAAAACTGCAATCCATAGTTTTGCATCAGTGTCAGCATCACAAGCCAAACCACACAGTCCACTGTCTGAAACCAGTCGTCTTTATTTTTTTCTCCAAAATAATAAATTCTACATTTTTTCTCTTACTGCCTGTGCCTATAGCTTAGGTATTTTAATTCTTCTCTCCACCTCTGAAAGCTAAAGAAAAGGTTTTTATAAAAATAGACAAGATTTTCTTCTAACTACACAATTCCAGAAGCTTAGCTTGAAAGAGAAAACACTATGTCCTTACTGTCACTACAAAATTGCTATGGTGCAATATGTCCCTAAGAGAGGCATAGGTTACTTTTCAGATAACATAATTTATAGAGGCGCAAGCAAATCATCTGACACCAAGTCAAGGAAAAATCAGATTAATCTCTTACACTAATCAAAGAGACAGAGTTCCTTTCTTAAAGGCTTACGGATACTATTTTGTTACTGTTCCAAACACCATTCAAAGTTCAAGTGCAAATAAACATTTGACCACTCAGCTGCTGTTCAACACTTGCAGTAAGCTCAATGGATTCAAAACAGGAAAAGAGGGGAAAAAAAAACCCCAAAAAGATACCTAAGCAACCAACTCACCAGACAGAATAGATCCTTACTTTACAGCCAGAACAGATGAATATCACACACCCTTGAAGCAACTTACAAAGAGTACCATGTTTCACTATGTATTTCATCACACTTTCTTAAGAAAAAAATGAAATGTTTCCAATTTTAGGTTTAAGCCAAGAAGAATCCTGTGGCAATTTTCACGTGAACTCTGAAAATAATCAATTTTAACTGTTTTGACCTTTCCTTTCTAAAGTCTTCACATTGGATTATGTTTTCTGATTCCTGAGCGGGTAGAATAACCTCTGGAAGGACAGGAGTTGCCATTTTGAAGGTCTGCTAGGGAAAAAAGATGACTTTGAAGCAAAGCATAGAATAAGGAAAGAGCAACTAAAGTGTTTTGGAATTTAACTTAAAATTATATACCAACAAAAGCTACAAAATTAATCGGAAGTGCTATAAAATAAACTTTTCATTTCCTGAGAAAAATTAACAGTAGAGATCTTTACATTTCCATCTCTGGTTTCTCTCTCCTTGTTTCTGAAATAAGGTGGTTCAAAACACCCATCTAATCATACAGGAAGCTCAAGCAGTATGTCTTCAATAGCTACTAAAATGTGAAATTATTCTCCTTCCTTGACTGCTGATCAGTCTCACTGCATGATAGAGCTATAAAAGCACATAGAAAGCTAGAAAGTTAAAAGCTAGATTTTTAGTTTTTAAAAGGACTGAAAGAAATAAAGCAAATTAATAGCTAAAAATAAACACCGTATAATAGGCGGTTAACAAAACTTTCTTCTGGTAATGAAAAATTAAAGCTGTTCTCCTAAAGTTGGTTTTCTGAAAGAACTGAAGCCGCCCTCTAGTGTTAAAATTATTGCAAAGGCTAGCCAAAAGGAAGACTGAAAAGATACGTAAGAAATTAATTATTTTGGTGTCTTGTTAACCACTGTAAAGCTAAAAATTAAAAAGTAGATTTTTAAAAGAGCAGTAGGCCAATTTTGTCTTTAAAATGAAGGTTTTCAAACATCTTTGTAAGGTGTGATTCTGCCCCACAGCAGCTGGCTACATGAAATTATGGGAGTTCTCTTACTCAACTTCAGCCCTATATTTCTATGAAAACTGAAAACAGTGCCCAAGGAAAAGTTCTGCTTGATGCTAAAGCAGGAAATTATTAGAATTTTAAAAGAGAAAAAAAAAATCAATCATCTATTTCCACAGCCAAGCTGTAACACAAGCAAACATTAAAACTAAAGGAGAACTACTGGCTTTTATAATTCACTTTATTTAAAATAAGCTGTTTATCTATCAGCACAGCTGAAAAATTCTCCTTTTCCTCCCCAGGCCCCACATATCAATTTTAACTTGAGTTTAACTAGCATGCAGAACAAGGAAAGCTCAGAGAGAAACCTTCTCTGAAGGATACAAAGTCCTTTACCAGCAAATTAAATGAAATCCTGAGCACCAATAACAAAATAAAGAATAAAGTAAATATGCCAAAAAGTGAGGCTTTCCTAAGAATATTAGGTACTGATAGAAGAGAGAGAAATGTTCTAACAGCTAAGCTCTCAAAATAAGCTATCTAATGGGCTAAAAAAGGAAAATACAGATCAAGCATTTAATGACTAGGAAGAAAAATCACCACCACATCTGGATTGCTACATCAAATTCAGCCAGGGTTACTACTGAAGGAGTCAGGGCCCAGTCTGAAGCTGGATATAATGCACATAGTTCAATGGAAATCGGCAGATGGGTGGGTTTGTTGTATGAAATACAGAGCTTTTACTCTGAGCTAGGACTGACCAAGTTTGCTGCAGAACCCATGACAGTGTAATTGCACCAGGACAGTGCTGTTCCTGATCTAATTAATCCTGCTGAGAAATAAGGGTGATTAGCTCAGTTGTAACACTGTAATAACACATCTACTCCGCTTTCAGGACTTAGATAATATCTCCACATGATACCATAGGTGTACTACTTCAGTCAGCAATAGCTGAGGATTTTCTGAACACAGTGTCTGGTATTACATGCGTACTCCTGTTTTTGAAGATCAGGGATTGTATTTACTATAGCCTACCAGCAGGCCTGTCACATCACTAAAACCAATGTTACACCTAGTCCAGGCCTGCAGTCTCAGGAAAGTCAGGTCTAGACTGGTTTGGAACGAGTGACCTTCTAGGTCTTAAATGAGGGAAGGAGAGGCTGGTAGGCCTTGGACAGCAACCTCCTCAAAGCACAAGAACAGTCTGTTCTACTACTCACAAAAATAAGTATACATATAGGAGACTGGCTTGGCTAAACAAGGAACATAGGACTGAGCTCTAATGCAAACAGGACATTCACGAAAGATAGAAATGAGGGCAGATTACAGAGGAAGAACACAGAAGCCCTGCCTGCGTAGAGTGCTGCTAGGAAAGCCAAAGCTCACCTAAATTTGAAACTGGCAAGGGACATCATGGGCAACAAGAAAAGCTACATTAGCAGCAAAAGAGTAGATAAGGAAAACATAGGCCTGATGGGGGGCAGGTGATATAGTGTCAGCAGATACAGATAAGGCTGAGATTCTTAATGTCTTCTTTGTCTCAGCCTTCACGAGGAAGGTCTCAGGCTCCTATATCTAGAGACAGGGTTCAAGGAGGATAAAGACTATCAGTAGCAGAAGAGAATCAAGTCAAGGACCTCTTAAAAAAATCTCAACCCACAGAAGTCCCTGAGACAAGACAGGATGCATTCTAGGTTGCTGAAAGAATCAGTCAGTGTAGTAGCGAGACTTCACTATCATGTTTGAAAGCTTGCAGAGATCATAGTAGGTCTCCCACAAGTGGAGAAAGGCAAACATTTAACCCGTCCTCAAAAAGGGAAAAAGGACAATCCAGGCAACTACAGGCTTGTCAACCTCACTTTGGTACCTGGGAAAATCACAGAATCACAGAAGTTGGAAGGGGGCTCTTGAGATCATCTAGTCCAGCCTCCTGCTCACTCAGGGTCAGCTACAGCAGATTGCCCAGGATTGTGTCCAGTTGGGTTTTGAGTATCTCCCAAGATGGAGACTTTGCAACCTCTCTGGGCAACCCATTCCAATGTTTGGCCATGCTCACAGTAAAAAAAAATTTTTTTCTTGTGTTCAGATGGAATTTCATCTTTTAATTTGTGAACATTGCCTCTTGTCCTGTCAGTGGGCAGTACAGAGAAGAATCTGGCTCCCTCTTCTTCATTTCCTCCCCATCAGGTATTTATACATATTGATAAGATTTTTCCCCCTTAAGCCTTCTCTTCTGCAGGCTGAACAGTCCCAGCTCTCACAGCCTCTCCTCATATGAAAGATGCTCCAGTCCCTTAATCATTTTTGTGGACTTTTTTGCTGGACTAGCTCCAATATGTCCATACCTTTCCTTTGCTGAGGAGCCCACAACTGGACACTGTACTCCAAATGTGGCTTATCAGTGCTGAGCAGAGAGGAAGGATCACCTTCCTCGGCCTGCTAGAAATGCTCTTCCTAACGCAGTCCTGAATGCTGTTGGCTGCCTCTGCCACGAGGGTGCATTGCTGGCTTATGGTCAGCTTGTCATCAGCCAGGACCTCAAGGTCCTTCTCTGCAGAGCTGCTTTCCAGATGGTCAGTCCACAGTGTGTACTGGCGCATGAAGCAGGTATTCTTGGAACACATTTCTGGGCATATGAAGATGCTGTTGGTGAGTGAGAACAGTCAACACAGATTTACCAGTGATAAATCATGCCTGACCAACTTGATTGCCTTGTATGATTAAAAAAATGGATTTGTGGACAATGGGAGAGCACTGGATGTCATTTACCTCAGGAGGTCCTTTAACAGTCTCTCACAGTACTCCTATTATCCAAGTTATGACATTATAGTCTGGATAGATGGACAATTAGATAGGTAAAAAACTGGTTGGAAGGTTGGTCTCAAACAATAGTGGTTGAAGTGTCATGCTCTACGCTGGAGGCCAGTAACAAGTAGAGTACCGCATGGGTCTATCTTGAGGCTTGTCCTGTTTAACATCTTTATCAATGACCTGCAGAAGGCAACATAGTACCCTCTCATCAAGTTTGTAGACAACAGCAAAGTAGGGGATGCAGTCAATGTGCTCCAGGGCAGGGCTACCATTTTGAGGTATGTAGACAGGCCAGAGGAACAGGCCATCAGGAAAGGACTTCTGCTGAAAAGGATTTGTGGGTCCTGGTGGACACTAGGCTAAACAGGAGTCGGAATTACACTGTGACAACAATGAAGGCTAAAAGTTTACTGGACTGTATCCACAGGACCATATACAGTAGATAATGGAAGTGATTATTCTCCTTTACTCAACACTGTACTAAATCTGGTTTTGGGCCCTCCAGTACAAGAAAGATGTTGATAAACTTGAGCGAGTCCCACCAAAGGCCACCAAGATGCTCAGGGAGCTAGAGCACTGGACCTGTGAGAAAAGGCTGAGGAAACTAGGCTTGTTGAGCCTGTGAAGTCTTTGGGGGAACAGAATATCATACTTTCAATTCCTAAGAGAACGTTATCGAGAACACAGAGCCAGGCTCTTTACCAAGGTATACAGCTGGAGAACAAGAGACAATAAAATGAAGTTTCCACAGGACATAAAAAAAATCACTGCTATGAGGTACTGGAACAGATGCCTGAGTGGGTGTGGAATCTATATCCATGTATATTTTAATGACTCACCTGGACAAAGTCTGAGCAACCTAGTCTGAAGTCAGCATTGATCTTGCATTGAGGAGAAGCTGGGCTAGATGATCCTGGAGGTCCCTTCCAACCTGAATGATTCTGCAAGTGACCTCACCTTATAACCCTAGCCACAAGGGAGTCAGGGGTATCATACATTCAATACCCTTTCTGACAGTAACATCACAAAAATCAATATTTATTTATTTTTGGGTGCTCACCATTCTGAAGCAACTGCATTTATAAATGCTTTTAAAATGGTATCTGAAATGGCATTAACATCTGGCAAATGCCTATACCAGGGTTTCCTGTTCTGCATTCACAAGGAGTGCTGGCATATGTTTGTAGCATTGAGGAATGTTTGGGTTGCTCACCCACAGCTTATGTGCTTAGTTAGCAGCATTTGTTTCAAGAAAATTTAAATCAGTGTCCCCACTCCCTCCGTATGCTTCCTTCAGTACAAACATACTGATATAGGTACCAAGATGCATAAGGTCATATAGACACAAGGCTTTTAATCAGGCTGGAAGCAAGACTTTGGAAAGTTTCCATGATGCAGATGGTCGCCCTTGGCCTGTGTATCATCTCTATAGTGCCATTATCCTTACTGTATCTGCTCCATAAGAACCATCATTAGCATGAAGGCTGCCAGTTGTAGAATAGTGTCAAGTATCTGACCACAGTAGTCAATGATGGGACCCACATTTAATGTCATTAATCTAGATTAAAACTTCATGTCAATCACAAGTAGACTTGCTGACACAAACTCTGAGAGCAGCAATAACCCAAGGCCAAACCAAATCGCTGCCTGGTATGCAGAGTCTGATGTAATACTTGGCTTCAAGTTGCTCCCATGACTCTGTTACACATACAGAAACAGTCACCCACATTACACAGCTACTTTTGTTCAGCCGTTTTGTGAAATCTGTCAAAAAATTCTACACTGTTCACACTAGTATCAGCAGTAGGCATTAGATCACAGTAAGCACCCTGGATCTCTGAAGTGCAGTTAAATATTTAGGAGGACAAAAGATAAATACAGTTTTAAAACAGAGAATGTTGTTTATAAATATTTCATAGGAATGTCGAAGTCTCTAAAGTAGAGAAGACCAGAGCTCATCAAGTACAAAAGTTTCAAAATCACTTTGCTCAGCTACATACTTTCATGGCAGTGCTGCTGCTTTATGCACATTCTCAGCATGATAATATAATTCTGCTGTATGGGCATGCTCAGATACCACAACCAGCACATGTACCATCCTCTGGGAATCTCTGAGTTAGTACAGCATCTAGCCTGGCATCCATCCACTGTTACAAAACAACTCATCTGACCCAAAGGCCATTTCCCATCATCTTTGCTGACTGTCCCACAGCTGTGGGCAGACTAATTCCCCAGGGACCTGCAGTCTGTTTCCTTTTTCTCTTTTTCCTGACGCTCCCATAACGCACTCCCATTGCATGACAGAATTTACTGAAACAGGAATAAAATGCCCCCATTGTTGCTGAATAATAAATATGTATCCAATCTCATGCAACAACCTTCCCGTCACATGGTGACACACTCATGTGCCATGTTCTTACAGTACCAGAAGTCCACCGGTTCCTTGACAGGAAGTTTGTGGGCACCATGGTCAGATCAGAGCACCATGGTCAGATCAGAGCAGACACACCATGATACAGAGCCTGCCAGTGCTTCGGTTAAGAAAATATTAGATTATGTGCAGGCTTGAAATGCTGAGTGCCATACTCTCACAGGAAGGGACAAGAATCTCATAACAGTCAGTAAAGAGAAATTGTTCCCATTTGAAAATCCCTAATTGAACTTAATAGGTGGAGAATACACTTAAGAGCTGAAACCAAACATTTAATATCCCTCTCCAAGTAGAATTTCTTGAGTATTGTATTTAGGTATTCATTACCTCACTGTACCCCCAAACTGTTTTAAAATGCACTAAACTCACAGCCCCACCATCAAACTTGATGATGACTTCTACAATCTATAATAATGATATGCTAATGTATGAAAAGAAGTACCCAATTTTCTTTCATTGGTTTTCCCATCTTTGAGTTTCAGTGAACCTCCCCTTCTTGTACATGACAGAAAGCAATCAAAAGCTTTCTTTTAAGAACCTTGGAAGATTACCAAATTAAAAGATAGGACAACACGTAAAATTGAAAATATATAGTATTATTGTAATTACTTACTTCATATGTTTGTTCTGAGTGGGTATCCATGGAATTATGATAATGCAAATAAAAGTGCATAAGGTGAATTAACAGACGTTATTTTGAAACAAGGGTACACAAATATATCTACAGCTTTCTGTAAACTGAGTGTAGAGAACAAAAAGTGGACAAAGTCAGTAAACAGTTTCAGTATTTTAACCCATAAAAATGATGATTAGACTTTTTCTCTCTCTTTACACACCCTCCCTTAAAAGAGAAAATTTCCATGCCCATACTACTTTATTTCTTTCCACATACTGCTACTATCTTCTCATTCATCTAAGGTTCATCAGCCTCATTTAAAACATTTCAAATTGGGTAGCTGTGGATGTTTAACAAACAGAATTTGTCTGAGCTTGGCTGGATTCCCTCAAATGCACCCTCATCCACCAGTTGCAGATGACTGGTACTAGCCAACTGTAAACCACTGTTCCTGAACAAGTAACAATTGTTAAAAAAAACAAACAACGTAGAGTTTAATCTATGTATTGTTCTGTGCTGCTATCAAAGGAAGCACTAGCATGAAAATACAAAAGCAGGAAACATTTAAAAAAGTACATTCCTTGGCACCAGCTCTTTGCTGGTTTAAGTCTTCATCAAATAGTGCACCATACCAATAAATAAAAGATGCACTGTGGGCACCTTTAAAGCAAAAACAAACAAACAAAACCAAAACAAAACAAAAACCAAACCAACCAAACAACCATACCCCCCAAAAAAAAACCCAAACCAAACAACCAGACTGAAGACTAACGCAGCAAACACTTGTGACTTGTAAAAAATCTTAACAAAGGTCAATGTTGCCCCCGAGATTTTTATTTCAGCCATTAGCTTTGAAAGCCAGACGTATACAAACGTCAGTAAATGCCACAGGTAATAAATAGTACTCTTATACAGCCATACTCACTGGCTTTCCACAAATTATCTTTTTTTTAATTAAGTAACAAGGTTATAATAATAAACAAGGAAGAATACTACTTTTGCTAGTGTCCTAATTTTCTTATTCAAAAGTGCAGAATATCAATATTCAATTCACTCCTGGAGTCCTCTTCCCATCTTGGATGTCTCTGGAATGACCCAAACAGCACCACGTATCATAGGTGTGGCTGGACAAAGAGCACACTTGACAGTTTTTCTGTGTGAGGTCTCCCATACAAAAATCAGATCTTAGCACATCTTCACTTTCTCATAGGTGGACAGAACTTAGAATCACAAGCCATAAGATTTTTTTCTTAACAGGTTTAATGCATATTTTAAGCAACGCTGCTAACAATGCTTTAAGTTTAAATTGTATAGCAACCATTAAAAAATTAACATCAAAATAGTGAACAAAATGTACACAACACAACATGCAGCCTTCACTAACTTCTTCCTGACTGTTTCTACGTTCTTTTTAATATGTACAAGGCATGTAAGGAAAAAGCAGGAAATGCTGTCAGAGAAGCATATAACACAAACATAAATTAGATACACAAACACTATTCAGGCTAAAAATAAATCCCTGGAGACAATATAAACTAATTGTTAGACGTTATCTTTTTAAAGGTATGCTTATAAAAAAGAAAATACATTTAAAAATCAAAACCACTTTAAAAAAATGACATCTGAAACTACCTAGTTTTCTGTTTTCACCTTAAATTGCACAAACACTTTAAAAATATTACAAAAATTAATACAACAAAAAGATATATGTAATGATATGAGTTTTGCCCAGTAACTGGTATTAACATACTTATTATTTTCAGCAGTGTTGTGCGAGAAGTCCATTACCCTTCAGCTTACTTAGGCTGAGAACAATCCAAAATAACTACAGTGTCAACACTCTGTGTGTGAACACTCATGTCAGAGACAGAGCCCCTGCAAAGTCTGACTGTGCTTTAAGCTTACCTTCTACCCAAATTCAAACTAACTTTTCTGTAAGGTTGAGTTCATGCTTTTGCAACTGCTCCCCACAAATCTATGTCATCTGTCCTGCTCAGAGTCCCAGGCACTGAATTCCATTTCTGTTCTTAGCCACACATGGTTCACTCTCCATGCCCACAGCGTCTCCCATCATTCTTACCACTGCTAGCAATGTACAGTCAAGCCTGACTTAATGCTCGTCCCTGGAACAGAAGGCAAAAATGAACACACAAAGGCAAACCAAATGCTAGCACCCTTGGGTTCAAATTTTATCTATCTTGCATAGTATTAAATAGGCCAGCTCAAAATGTTTGCTGCTTAACCTCTTCCTGGTCCATGTCACAGACTATTGTCAGTTGGTATATCTTTCAGTTTCCATCTAACTTTATTGCCTGGCTTTGTACTGAATACTTTATCAAAATTCAAATAGGTTTTATCAACTGTCAATTCAATCAAATGATTGAATCAGATAAGGGTCTGGGATTTGCTTGATGCAGTCCACTTAGAAAAAGAAGTTTCCTGGTGAGTTACTTTGGGGAATCTCTCCATGAGCCTCTGAAACCCACTACTGAGGGCACATTAGAGGAAATACAATAGGCTTTCCATCTCTCCCATCCTGAGCTCTATATAGCAATAGTGTATTTATGCCGTACTTTTCCCATTAATAGTACTGCTTTGTGTTCTCTGTCTCAGATGTTGCACACCAAATCCTAGCTAACTGATCATTTGTTTCCCAATTCCCCCATTTTCCTTCTTAAACATGCCTGGAGTGAGGACTTTAAAACAGGAAAAATTCTACAATACTAGGTCTCCATGTCAGCCTGAGGGTAATATAGAGGCAGGCAGTGAAGGAATTGGCAGGATGGAAAAGATAAAACAGCTGAGTAGCATAGCTTATTCAAGAATAGCACAAGGCTAAGTACAAGCTAACAGCCTCCCACTACCGCAATGGTAGGAACACAAAGGGAAAGAGTGATTAATTAGCTGGATAGAAGGGGAAGAACTAGGATTAATCGCTATTCTTGTTACCTACATATACCCCTAACTTTTTTTCAAAAACACCGAACTGTCAGTCCAAGCAATGGGCTTGGCAAAAGCCTTGGCAATGACTTCTACAATCCATAATGATACACTATACAAAAAATATAGAGTGTATCAGGAAAAGACTTCTGTGCTTCCATGTGGAGAAAACCTAGCTGCCTGAGGGGCACCCAGATGCCTGAAAATCTGCAGCAAGTGAACCAAAGTGCCAGGAAACACATTAATAGGAAGCAATTTGATATTGGCTCTACAGAGGGCTGGAAAGTTTAATGTTTTCCCCCCACCGCCATCTCTAACCTCTGTGATACTACAAATGCTTCTGCTGAGTGACAGAGGTATCCCTTTGAAAACGATGGGGAGGAGATCAGGGCTACTAGCAAGGAAAGTAGCGCAGCTCCTGAAATCCCACCTATGTCCACATGGAGCTACAGATACATGACCTAATTTATCTCCTACACTGAAGGAAATTGTTCAGGGATTATAAGGGCAATAATTTTATGCAAAAGAATAAAAAGAAAGAAAGAAAAATCCACTGATAATTAAAGTTTTGGTACTCTAATAAGTTCATTTTCTTGGTTCCTTAAGACAAATACACCTAACCATACATAGCCTCTCTGGAGCTGAGCAGCATAAGCGTTATGTGCAGAGCAGACATGAACAGCTGGGTCAAGAATTTAAATACAGCAGCTGAAAAATCAGAGTTCAAAGTGGGCTTGAATTGACTGTACCATCCAGTAGAAAATGCTTAAGGTCTGATAATAGAAAGACTGAAAACTACTGCTTTAAGAAATTGAACTTAGTTCACAGTTCTCCAATAGGCTAGGTTATGAACATATACACATCTCTATTAAAAATGAGGCTTTTCCATTTCATCACAGAGATGCAGACAATACACTGCATGCAACATAACACATACCATGTACCAGCTCAGACCAGAGAGAAGCACCCCCAGTTGCTTTCAGAGGCAGCCATGCTCAAGAACTGCTATATGGAAGGCAGCCAGGGACCGCAGCTCTGCAGGAGCTTGGTGACAAGCAATAGGGACAACAAGCTAAGGAAGAGCAGAAAATGGTGCTCCATCAGTGATCACATTCTTCCATGCCTTCTCTCACATGACAAACGAGTAAGAGACAGCCTCACCTTATCATTCATAAGGAGATTTGGTTATACATGCCACTAGAGACTCAAGTGAAAATTTTTCTCCATATTAAAAAACTTAAATAAAAATGTACCTGTGGGAGAGGGCCACAAATCTGATATTCCAAGGGAGCAGAAGTAATAAGAAAACATGTTTTCTTGATGACAGTGGTAGCACCAAAGAGAACCTCTTAAGTTAATTAATGATGTGGGCAAATATTCCAGGTTCAAGCAACCTGAGAAGAGCCAGCAATTAACTCTTAACAATATCTCTGGGACAAATAATCTTCCTTTCCCCATAACTAATTTATCTTTTGCCAGTGGGAAGCTCTCATACATGGAGATTTAAGTTTATGGCACATTAAAGCTTAGCTATATCATATTACTTAGTAACTTACAGAACAGGATTATTTACAATTCTGCCTCGAGGCCTCAGAATCCAGTTTAAAACAGAGACCCCTGTAAATGAAATTACCCTGACCTGGCCAAAGGCCAACCCCAAGGCCGCTGTCCAGAGGAACTTTCTTTTCCTCCTGCTACCTCAGCAGGACTTCTAATAATGTTCCTGAAGACCTGATCAAACATTATCCATTTAATTGGACACGCTCTTCATATGACAAAGAACAGAGACCAAAGCCAAGAAGTCACTCAAATCAGACATGAACGAGGCATTGGCCCAACTGCGCAACACCCCAGCATGTCACACACATTTTATAAATATGCACCTTTGACACAACCGGGTCATCAAGTTATTTCTGTAACTGTAAGACAGCCAAATAAGTTAACTAAATCTGTTCTCATACTTCTCTTTCTCACCTTGCTTGTCTGATCTCATTTTGGATTCAACTTTACAGCCTATATTTGTACATTACTTCCCAGGCCCTCCTCTCTGCACCTCACTCTGCTGGGCGCAGTACAAAGAATTTGGGAGCAATAACCCTGCTCACAGTCCAAAACAAACCAGACAAATGAAAAACAGACCTGCCCCAATGAGGTATCCAGGGTCATCCCAGAAGATCCCACAATCCACCCCATGGGTAAGGCATAGTGCCAACTTGCCCCCATACAGTAGCACCTCAAACATTTAAAACCCATTATTCAATATACCCTATATGTTAAAATGTCCCTCTTACTTAAAATGGCTGCCTGCCAAAAACACACCATCACAAAGCATCTCACACACCCTTTTTGATTCCATTACACAACAGTGAGCACAATTAGGACTTACAGTGCTTTACAGACATTTAAAAAAAAAATCACAGTAAGTAGTGGTTTTAAGATATAATTGAAGACCGTCTCCACTAATCATCTAGATCCAACTTCTCTACTAAGCAGTTTCCTACAATAGTTTTTGCAATACTGCGCATCTAATTTTCAGTGATGAGTAGGAGTATTTCACTCAACTTCACCACCACATGCTAGCAAGGCATTCAATCACTTTATTTTAACAACAAATTTACTTTTCAGATACTAGAAATTCAAGTCTGGCAAGCTTTTCAATATGCACAAGTTATGTTTCATAGAAAGTAAAAAGCACATTTCCCATTCTGCTTAGCATGACAAAGTCTTATCTTCTTAGCAGAAATGGACACCTTTGAAAAGAAAACCCTTGGATTACAGTAAAGGGTATCTGAAATCCCATAGCTAACACTGATCAGCAAGGTAAAGAAAGTGAGGTAATTTCTAGACCCCCATTACAGATGGGATACTAATTTTTCAATCTGCTGTGAAACTGATTACAGTAACATAAAGGAAAGGGGAGAAAATGGCATATCACCATGCATGCAGGAAAAATGTTTGAAATATTCTATTTATCTTCTCTCTCTGAGGGATGTGGATTCTTTTGTACTCCTTGATGATGTGATTCACAGATCAGCATTCTGGGAATCAAGCCTATGCCCATTTACCAGTGTAATATGATCATTTAGCATAATTAGCATATGATATTTTGACACTGCCATGGACTTGGACCAGATTTTAAATGTAAATATTTGCCAAACAGTACATCCTAGTGCCCAGTGCTACATAATGGTGTAACTTAAGACACTCACTTGATGTGCTTTCTCTTCTGGGGGCAGAGTTAAGGCTGCTGTGGGAATTCTCACTTTCATAACATAAGGCAGTTTAAACATTACAGATAATGTTACATTAATTTCTGCAGTATCAAATTTTAAAGGGATGGAAACAAGATGAAAGAGCTCACAATACAGCAATCATTTCACAGAATCACAGAATCATACAGGTTGGAAAAGACCTTTAAGATCATCAAGTCCAACCGTAAACCTAACACTACCAAGTCCATCACTACACCATGTCCCTACACCATTTCAAGTGATGCAAAGATGAACAGAAAGAAAATTCCTGGAAGAAACAACAACCATTTCAAACTTCACCAACTATCTTTTCTCCCTGGTGTAATCCATCACCCAAGAGCAGAGCCCAGCTTTCCTAGGACACAGGAATCAACAGAGCACCAGTCAGTATGATTCAGAGTATGGCACACATGCAAAAAGTAATCAAAAAATCATCGAAAGATGTAAACACACAGCAGCCTTAGAGGAGAGACATTTTATGCCTAAACCGAGGCTTTTTGTAACTGTCTTAAATTCTACAGCATGAAATTTCATAGGTTCTTTATCTTACATACTGTAGCACTGTGTCATCTACTAGAAATACAGATGCTACCTATATAAATGCCTAACACCCCCCAACTATCTCTTCATTCTTTCTTGCAACAGAAATATCCAGAAGCTGTTCATGTCCAACAGCAAATGTACAGATTTTAAGCTAGCTGTACACCTCTTATTAATATATCTTACTACTAATTTTTTCTCTCAGAAACATACAGGTCCTACAAGTGAAATTTTCCACAGCAGTTAGACAACAGAACTACTGCCTTGACATTGAAAAATCCCTCTCAGTATATTCCTCAGTTCTCCCTTAAATAAACAGTATCCCAAGGTCAATGCATCTTTGCCATATCCCCAAGACTGAGTCATTGTGTGGCATCACCTGTAATGATGATTTACACAAGAGTAAAGGAAAGCTTCAGCATTTCTTTTTCTTATCGTCACCTAACATCTTCTTTGGCTTTTCCAATTGCAGGGAGATTTTTTTCCTTCACAGACCATAATCTCTCATCACTCATCCCAAAACATACAACAGTAGATGTTCTTTGCCTGCAGTTGCCTTTAAAAGTTCTACACAAGCACCAGAGAAGTATGCAACAGTCCTTGGCAAGCCAAGTGCGTGAGTGGACTATTATCTCTCTGCTGCTCCCATTGCTAGAGCCTACCAACCTGCACTCCTTGCAGCCTTTGGCAGAACACGTGGCATTCAGCAGAAAGGTGGCTCTCACCTCTCCTTTCCCTGAAGAGCTAGGAGTTGCTTCCTCTACTATGTCAGAAATGCAATGAAAGGTAGGCAGTGCCACATTTTCCACTCACTGCTTAGCCAAGGCTAAATCCCTGAAGAACGTAGGGAGTGTAAAAACACAAAGCAATAGGCCCGCAGCTGCACTAGGACACCAAACGCGAGGGTAACAGTGGGTCCCTCCAAGATGAGTCTATTTTTCCAAGCCTGTTTATAAAATTACGCTTGCACAAAAGGACAAAACTTATATGGACTAATGAAAGTGCTATCAGTAGGAACCCTGTTTGGTTCTTCCCTGCTTCCTTTCCCTTCAAATGACAGAGACAGGTAAGAAAACAGAGGAAGAAGAATATTTGCATATAATGAAGAGAATTACTGTCCTCCGCTGTTACATTTCCTTGGGTACCTACAGCATCACTTGGAGACAACCCCAACAACAACCACTTTACTCTGGACTCTCTCAGCATTTGTGGCAAGAAAATAACAGATCACAAGAAGGTTTCATAAGGGCCCAGTGTTGGCCCAACTCATCGCCCCTTAATGTCAATGCGAGCAGCATCAAAGATTAGATTGACTGACTCTGAGTATCCTTCACAGACTTCTTACTTACTTGAGGTAATTGGATGTACGCCAAGGGAAAAGTCGCAGACCAAACCTGGAGAGATGAAGAAGACCAAAGTGAACTTTGTTGCCTTTTGGACCCACCTCCCATCACAAAAATATTTACCTCAAGAGGACAAAAAGGAGGGATTGGGGTGGGGGAAGAGGAAAAGTTAAGTCAAATCCCACCTCCTTCTGAACAAAAGGAGTAAGTCTAAACACTGGTCTCTAGCACATAATATACTGATTTAATCTGGACTCAAATTTAAATAATGACAATAGGCAAAATATTAAAACAGACTCAAATAAACTAAAGGGAAAACAGAGATTAAGGGGAAAAGCAAAACTTATGTGTCAAATCAGAAATACTAGTCAGAAAAATCTAGTGCTTCTTCCCCTTTGCATTTAGGTCCCCTATCAGCACCAAGACACCTGATGACCTGTTTACAGCAGCAAGAACAGAAATTAAGCAAGACCTTCCCTGCTGAACTCTCCTGCATTAGTCCCACTTTCTGACTGGTCTCATCTTTGCTTCTAGTATAACAAACCACTGCTGGAGTGAAAATCACACAAAACCAAACAACATAAAGCATCCCACTTTCTCCAATTCATACTGGTACTTTCAGGGCTGTAACAGCACCACCCCAATGTTAGAAGGGTGCTGCAAAAATAGCAAACTGACAAGAGTGAGACCAGAACTCCCTCCAACCACGTGGAGGAGAGACACAGAACAGTACCATCTCCAATATTTAAAACCCCATAAAATTATTGCAGCTCCACATGAAAAGTACAGGCTGATTATTAAAAAAACATGTGATCATTCACCAAACTTGGTCAACAGAAATGTTTCCATTATTCCCTTGTTGTTGGTGGCTTTTAAATGAATGCTTTCCCTCAGCCTGCCTCACTGCATTGTGTAAGATTCTGAAACACTGTTTCCAGAGTCTAGAAGTCACAAAAAGTACTCAAGCATATCTATGAGAAAATAATTAATTTCTAAATGTTTTCAGATTTCCAATATAAGGCATTTTTAAAGGTGGATAAGAAAACCCGATTTCAAAAACGGTGTTTTCAAAACTAACTACTGCACCTTTCAGAACAGTAAACATGGAGCTAATGAGTTGCCTTCACCTTCAACCTTTTCACATTCAGTTTTAAGAATTCATTTACCTCAAATTAACCATTGCCTTTGTTGCCAAGAGAAGGTCTTGTTGATTTCACAGTTCACACAGTCTATTTACTACACCTGCTGGAGCACATGGGCACCTCAACATATCATACACATCAGTTCTATACATCTTCTATAAAGTGAACTAATACTAGGCTCATCACTGATGTCACACTCTGTCAAGCACATGCAGGCAACCAACCAACCAAACCAGCTCCCTAGAGACACAAGAGACAACTTTATTTCAGCAACTGACTTAATCATATTGAAGTCAAATGTGGCTTAGCAATAAATAAAAATAAAAACATTTAAAAAATTTCAAGAATTAAATAATCCAAGTTTCCTACAGTTACACTGCATAGATGTTGGCTAGTTAGTCAAACTGATGCCACACACGGTATGCTGTCAACTACATCTAAAGATTAACTTCATTCACCACTGATGTAAGCCTGTTATGAATACATCATGATCTGTAGCAAAGGCAAAAATGGTCTGAGAGTAGCCCTTTAAGTCATGTAATCCAGTGCCAGGTAGTGGTCCTCGCCACACCACAGGTATGCTGCTTGGCTTGACATAAACCAGGTCTATACAGTAAAATTAAGAAAGGAAAATCAAACGCTTGCAAGAAAACCATTAGAGGAAAGAGGTCTTGCTGTTGACCAAGGCAAATGTTGATAATAAACTCAAAGAAACAAGAATCAGCCCAGAACTGCTGAGATGAAAATTCACAGGCAGATGCAACTGAAGAGCTCAGTTCATGCTCTCCAAGATTCACTACAGGGCTCAGGCAGGTCCAAGGTTGTTGCAACAAATGATGATGCAAGGAACAGACATCCTGCAAATCCTTCAGAAACTTGCATCTTTCACCATGTTGTTTACATGAGTGGGGAACTGTACTCAACAGCCAGGCAATCTGCCCAATCCACTGTTCACAGCAGAAGGAGGTCAGGAGACAGGACTGCCTTCCAAACCAGAAGTCCTAGAATATGAGGGCTAGCAAACACTAGAAGAAAATGTAGATCTTTTATCTTCTAGAAAGCTCAGTGATTGGTAGGAACTTATCTCCTGATAACCGTTAGGTACATCACCACACTTGGTCCTCTAAAATAAAGCATACTTATCTTTCAGTTCCTCAAATCATGTCCCAAGAGCAAGCAAAGTCTGTTTGCTTTTGTAAATGGATGCCTTGGACTAATGCCATCAGCACCAGGTAAATACCTACTTTGTCTGTCACTGACAGTTTCCAGTTTGCTGTGAGGATATTTTGTACCTGAAGCATGGGATGAGTGTATTTTATTAATAAAATTAAAACCTACATCTCTAACCACTTTCAGATCTTTGAAACAGTAACAGGGCCGCCTAGTGATCCAAGCAGAAACAGCCTAATATCTATCTTCTTCTACTGACTTCAGAGGAACATGGAGCAAAGGACATAACCTCTCAGTGCCTCTTAAGAGCAAAGGAGAGGGATGCCTTAGCAGCTCCAAAAAAGACAAGTGCCTTAAGAAGATTTTGAGAAGTAAGTTTCAAGTTTAAAAAGCAGAGGAATTAAATACTATTTGCTAAAGCAGGAAGAAAGGTGGAGATTCCTTCACGAAGCAACATTCTCTTTAAAGCTCTTTAAAAAGCAGTTCAGAAAAAACAGCTGCATATCTAAATTACTTGAACTAGTCTTGTTTCCCCTGTTGTGGTTTAATTGAAAAACAGCAAGGAAGAAACAGAATACAGACAGCAAAACAATGTATGGTTCTCTTGCCATAGAATGAACTTCCTCAGCTCTTCAAAGACGAATTGATGGAGAATGGAATGAGAAGGAAGAGTTGAAGATGGAGACTACATAGCTGGGAAAACCAAGCTATGATGAGATACAAGCAGGACTTTTTACCTTCATAAAAGAAAGCAAGACATAATACAGATTGCTTGGGGGTCCCTGGAGAGTAGGAAACTTCAACTGGTGGAGTAAGAAAAGGAAAGCCTAAGAGCAAAAAAGAGAAAGAACCTAATGAAGGTGAATTTTTCAGGGAAAACTGACTGCTTTAAAAAAGATGCCTTGAGAAATTACTTAAAGAAAAATAGAATGAAAAGGGGGGATTTCTTGTATAACCCTTGGGGGATCTTTTGTGGTGACCATCTCACCAGGAAAGGGTGGGACAACACGGAACTTGGAAAACTGAAAGACACGCAGATGAATATACATTGGTGTGGGAACTTAAGACTCTCTGTCTGTTCTAATTTCTTCCTCCTGGTTCTCCCTAGAAGATCCCTTCTCTCTTTCACAGTCCTTTTCACTTTGCCTTCTATATTTGGGATAGAGAACACTTCCAAAAAGCTCCTGTTCACAATTAAGCCTCCTCCTCTCTTTCACATCCCTCTACGGATCACTGGTCCCAGCAATTACTTTTACCATGGCTTTCTTACCCTCATCTATGACCACATTCACCTGAAATACTGTCCTGGGTCTTCCCTGTTACCTACTTGAAATAGGAGAAGCTTCATAGTATAGGATCCAGCCCCTCTTCCATCCTGAGTGGTTGTGAGGGGAATAAGTTGGAAATTTTTTTAGAGTTGCAGTTCTTCCCCCTTGCTCTTCATCTTTTATGGCACCAAATAGCTCAGCAATAGGTGTCTACACAATTTATATGCTCCTCATAGCTGCCTCTGCTGCTGTCGATAGTGTCCCACGTGTTATGAAATGCAAGTCTTGCCTGTCCTGCCACTTTCTCCATTGCTGGGAAACGGATCAGCAAGAGCCTTTTTAACACTCAGAGTCACTGTTACTTGGCACAACTTTGTGAGACAGCACAGCAGCACTGGAGAGATCCAAATGCTCTGCTGTATGAAAGAGAATAACTTTATTTATATTTGGAAGGTTTCTTTTACAGGCTTTTAAGCCAGCCATTTAGTTTTTCATTTTACAAGAAGACGTGTTCCTGTCTGCTTGTTAGTACACGTCTCTTCTACTACCAGAGCCATTACTCCATTCCCCTGATGGTATTTTGTCCACATGTATATAAATACGTATAAACAATACTTTGCACACTGTCCTCAAGTGGAAACAACATGCTAGACATTCTTAGAACGTCGCTTTCGATCCTTCATAACTTCAGCTGCACTTTCGTCAAACAAAGCAACACAATAACCTTCATTCGCATAAGTTTACAGTCTTAACATAAAATGCAATGCAAAGCTGATTTCGAGATAAGAATATTTGAGAAATCAAAGAACTGTTCAAAATAAAGCTAGTTGAACATCCTGGGCAGACCACCTTACACTCAACTGTATGCAGAATTATAGGTAAAAAACAGCAATAGACACAGAGAAAGGAAAATATGCTTTCAAAAGCATTCTTGAATTATTCAACCTTTAGAAATGAGCAAATCCAAGTAGAAAGTCTTCTTGCCTGTGCTCAACATGAGTTTTGAGTATAGCTGCAATCACCATAAAAAGTGTTTGTCAACATACTGCCATAAGGCACTTGGAGACAGCATTCACTACCAAATTGCGAAAGACTAGGAACTTGGGCTAGTAACACTAGAGTATGCAATGCTGTCTCTCAGGCTTTGCCCCTCTATAGCCATATTCATTTGGAAATTAGTAATGATTACCTAGAGGTTATAGAGAACAGTGCAAGCCCTGAATACAGACAAAACTACCAACCAGAAAGTACTACTTGTCTAGCTTTGTCACAACATTTTCTTTCCTATGAGTCCTTCCCACCAGTGTCCTAAGCCCAGGATTCCTTCAACTTCAGGCCCTGCCTCACTCAATCCTTCAGGTCGAATGACTTTAGTTAGGAGTGAACTTGAAGGACACCCAATACAGGAGAGCTCACAGAGCCCTCTGCTCTCTAGGATTTGAGTTGATTCCTGTTGCCTAGGACAGAGTCACAAGATTTTGAGCTCAGTCTCCTTCAAACCTGCTGGGTGTGACATTTCAGCTCTCTGTTCAGCGTACCACCTCATCCTTCCTTTTCAGACCTTCCTCCCAGGGGAGGGCCACAGACTTCCTCTCCCTTAGCCTACTGCCTTCTCAAGACTCCTGCATTTTCACTTACTCCCCCTGAGCTCCTTCTCCAGTCTAGCCCTGCCTCCTCCCCAGACATGCCACATAAGGATAATACAGCTCTTGTGGTCCTATGCCTGCATGAAGTTGATATACTCCATCATATCCTTATTATGAGTATACACAGACCAGTCCAAGCAATTGTAAAGCAGTGAAGACCGTCCACAGCAAAGGCAGCTCTACTTTAGCAATATCAGTGTAGAAACTAAAGCTCAGTTCACACAGTTCAGCTGATTCTAGAGACATGCACTGACTTGGCCTCAGAAATATAATCAGCTTTTCACTAGTTAATGTAGTTTGTTTCCTCTTTTGCATTTGTAACAGGGATCATGGAAATAAACACCCTAGCTATTAGTCACTTCCACCTTCAGAAATATCAGGCGTAAGAACAGCATGACAGAGTTTGCATTAGAAAGGAGAACTCTGACGGCAAAAGTGCTTTCAGAAGAACTTAAATAAGAAAAATTTTCCGTTATGCCTTTTGAAACAAAGATTAATGCAAACTTCAAATCTTTTAAGCTGATGTTATTACGTCAGTGTTATCATAATATCACAACATCATATTCACATCACTGCAAAGAAATGCTAAACTTAATTAATACCTTTGTCCACTTAAAGGCTTATTGGAGCATATGTTTACGATTTAGTCTGCCTCATCTCCCTGGAGCTATCCCCAGAACATGCCTATCTGTTTTACACTCTTGATTTTAAAAGCTTTTCAACAATAGGATTTTTTCACCCCTCCTCAACAGGCAGTTTAACAGCCTAATACACCTCACTGCCATCAAAATGCAGTTCATTACCTACCAGGGATCCCACGTTTCCTATCTGTTCTTTCTTCTATGTGACGCACAGAGGTCAGATGCCTCCTGTTTTACTGTGCTTGCAGTCAAGGGAAAAGCAGCAGGGTTCTGCCCAAGGATTGTGCCTTATTCTACAAACTCTAGCTCTCAAGGTCTATTTTTGACAGCAATGACTGCAGGTGCTTGGAATATCAGAAGAAACAGTTTAATAGAGCCTGAAGAGGAAGTATTTTCAAAAGCAGGCCAAGAAGGAAAGGTGAGGTAGGGGTTGAAAGACAGCTGAAACGCTGTGCTAACTATGGCAACAGACAACTCATAGAGATGCATGACTTCCCCAGAAACACCTGTGCAATGAGGAAAGCATCCAACATCTTTCACTGGAGAACAACGTCCTGCCTCATTACAAACACACCACAGAAAGTGTGTCACTGAACCAGAGGAAGTGACCCACAAGACCATTTTGATGTTTTTTTCCCAGGAAACGTAGCACTGGCATTGAGCAATGCAAGTTTCATCTGAGAGAGGCTACCAGGAGCAGCAGAAACAGTCTCTGGAAATCAGCTTGAGAAGACCAGGAGAGAGGGAGAGGAAGGACAGAGTGCACTAGTGATAGTTCTTCTGTCTCCAATAGAGCATCTTGTTACACATGAGCAAAATACACAAAAGTTTGTATCTTCCCAGTGAGCACTTCTCCCCAAAATTAAATTCTAGCATGCATTATACTGAGTGAAGAGAAGGCAGTTCCTCAGCACATCCCTACTTTACCACAGTTTCACTGCCATGTAGAGAGGAAAAGACAAAGACCTATTTCTGATCCACGCACATTCTCTGGGTATTGCTAAGCTGGCCCTACCAGGATTGGCTCAACCCTAAGGTCCATTAACAACCATGCCACAAATGGGGAAGTGCTTTGCTGATCCTGGCATGTTTATTCTACTTTCTACAGAGTCAAAGAAGGTAACCCTCAGGTAAGAACTTTTCCCTGATCCTACACTGTCTTTTCCCAAGCTCAGCACCATGTTGTATTGTCATCACACTTCCTACATGAATTTTGAAAGAGCACAGCTTGACCTATTCCAGAAAGCATCTTTAAGTGATGTTACACTAAAAAGGCACTTTGTACATTGAGAATCACTAAAGGAAAGCAAGTTTTAAAATAGAAAGTATCTTCAGCCCCCCTGCCCACACACACATACCTTTCCAGCATAAGCCCTTAGCACAGTGAGGAAAATTTTTAATTTAAAATTCCTCTACTAAGGATCTTAGCAACACATCAGCATCCTAAAAACCTTTCTCCATTTCTTCATCTGTGGTGCTTACAAGTATTGCCATAGTCTTACACACCTCCTTCCTTCTCAGATCAAATGGCTGCTTGGTGTTAGGACCAGAGAATTCATGTTGGAGCAGGCCTGAGGAGGTGATCTAGTTTCACTCCTGCTCTACTCTACATAGGGTTGGCTACGAGGTCACAAGAGGACTTTATCCACTTTGGTCTTGAAAACCTGTGAGGACAGACTTTGCACAACCCCTCCGGGCAACCTGTTCCAACACTTGACTGTGCTCATAGCAGAAAGGTTTTCATTACATCTGACTTGAACCTCTTGTTTCAACTTATATTTGTTGTCCCTTATCCAACCACCACATACCCATGTGAACAGCCTAGCTCTGTCTTCTTGATAACCTCCTCTTAAGTACTGAAAGGTTACTATAGATCCCATCAAAGCCTTCTCTTCTCCAGGCTGAACAAGCCTTGTTCTCTCAGCATATGATCCTCATACTGTATTAGGGCCCCAAGCCCACATGCACATCACACTGAAAGGCCTTTAAAGGCCCTGATCAGCCTCACCTGGTGCCTCCACCCCCACTCTCTGCCCATGGCGCCAGGGGCTGCATTTAAGCTCTGCCTTTGGCCTTCAGTCCCTGCCCAAGCTATGTTGTAGGTGTGCCTGTCTCCAGTCATGCCTGTGTATGGTCATGGACCCTGTTAACCCGTGGCATGACTTCCTCACTTGACCTTAGACCTGCCGCATCACTATGGACCTGCTCAGTGATAACTGGACCGTGTCTGACCCTAACTACCATCACTGGGCCTGATCCTGACCCGCTGATTCACGTCTCAACTTGATCTTGGACCGGCCTTATCACCACAAACCTGCCTGGTGATCTAGACTCTTGCTTGGCACTGGCTGCCTCACTCAGTACCATGGGATGGGGCCCTGGCTGGTGGGGCACCTGCCTTCCCTGCTGGGTTACCACACTCAGCTCCCAGCTCCCCATCCCTTACTGAGGGCCAGCTGTTCCACAATATGTGCTCCGGCCCCCAACAGTCCTAGTGGCCCTCCACTGGACTAGCTCCAGTTTATCCATACCTTTCTTGCCTCTGAGGGTAGAAAGCTGGATGCAGTGTTCTATTTTGTCTAACAAATGCTAAGTACAGGGAGATAATCACTTCCCTTGGTATACTGGCTGCAGTCTTATTAATATAGCCCTGCATATTGTCGGCTGCCTTTTCTTCCAGGGCACACTGCTGGCTCATGCCCAGCTTCTTTAAAGCGTTCTCATCTCTTTTTATGCATCAATAAATGTGACATCCTTGCAAGGTAGGAAACTAATGGGGCATCAGTCACTTGCAAATAGCACAATACTGAAACATGACAAAAGTGAAAAACTGAGATGAGTTTTCAATTGGTCAAACTGAAGTGCAACAGGAATGTTAATGTACTGCTTCTAAAACAAGCAGTCTCTCCTGATCAAGGCCCAACCAACTCCATACCAGCTCTCACAGAGTAATACTGAGACAAAGTCTTGGATTCTCTAGTACAAACTTGCTGGTTTCGCATGTGCCACAAATGTGAAAGTAACTCTTCCAACCAGTGCTGCAGCCTCAAGTGTTGTTTTGCTATTTCATTTTGTGCTGTTCCCATGTTTCACTTTTTTATTGCAATGTTTTAGTTTGTGTATTTGGGGAGGGAGGGGTTAAACACTAAAAATACACAGTTGTGTTGGAAATACCCTCATGGAGAGGCTGAGGTTTGGCATGCTTTGGAAGAAAATAACTTAAAATAGCAAGGAAAGCAAAGACTGTGGGATATGCATCTCTCATGGCTATTTTCTGTTAAAATAACCACAATAACTAAGATAACACTGACATTCCCAGTTAACCCTCTACCCTCCTCAAGAGAGATGAATGGGATCTTTCTAACCTCAGAGCTCTGTCTGAATAATGCAAATGATGCTGCATTTGTTATATTCCGACCCCAAGGTCTTCTCATGTAGCTTTATTACTGAGAATTAGTTTTAAAGAAAGTGTAGATGCCCAAAATCAAATGTGCCATAAGTCCTACAGCCCCATTATAGAAAAGACCTTGTCTGTAGAATTTGCAATTTGAACAGCACAGGTCTAAAAATATGAAAGGGAGAGATCTGGAGGCAGAAGCTACATTAGCTCCATCAGTTTTCATTCTTGGAGCTCAGAAAAAATGCAAAATGGAAGCCAAGGGCATAGAACTATGAGGACTGGTTTTTTTCCTTGGTATTATCAACCACATGCACATCACATTGATAACTTATCTTTTGATATTTTTTAAATTATTGAGTGCTAACTATGGCCCCATAGTCTATGCCGATATAACTCATATGAATGCATTTCTTCAGTGGCTATTATCCTTTGCCATTATACGCCCTGGCTATAAAGAACTTCATCCATCAACTTAACAAACAAACCTTCAAAACTACCTGTGGCACCTCTTACTTTGCTACAGTACTATCTTAATTTTTGGCATTCACAGGTAAAGTTTAGGCCCATCTAGGAGTAACAGCACGAACAAGCCACATGGTTTGACTCTCACGGCTGTTCTGGAGAATTTCCAACTTTTTCCCAGTCAAATCCCAGATGACTAACCCCAAAGTCTTAAAATAAGTCAGTGCAGTCAGGTAGGAAAATCAGGTGCCCTCATTCCTAGCCCTGTGCTTCGAACCACAAAACCATGCAGAGTAAAAGCATAGAAACAAAGAGTTGATAAAAGGACTAAATAAAGAAATGCAGCTTAATTCACCCTTGTAGCCTAGTTTTTCCCCCAACACAGCATCCTCATACCACAGGTCCTTCCCTCTGCCCATCTCAAATCTCTGGAGCTGAAGGCCTTTCTTTTTGAGAGAGGCAGAGCTCACGGAGCTCCCACCTCCCATCAGGAGCACGGTGACAGGCAGATATCCAAGATTCAGCCAAAAAAGTTTCCAAAAGCTTGAACAGGAAAAGGAAAGGCTAGAGTCAAGTTTTACATAAGAAGGGGGAAGGCAGGAACTGTTGCCACCACCTCTGCGGGCGGCTGCCAAGGAGAGCTGTCAGCCCACCGGCCCGCCGTGGCCTTGCTCCCCCATCGCCCCCTGGACCGCAGCCTCCCTCCTGCCACCCGGGCTTCCCTCCCGCAGGCTCACGCGTGCTCTGCCCCCCGCGGGGGCTTCTCCGCGCTCCCACCCATCCAAGGCTCGGCTCGGCCCTGCGCCCTCGCAGACGCCGCTGGGCTCGTCTCGTCCCTCTGAACTAACTTTCCCGTTTCCGCAAAAATTGTACAGACGGTGGGGGATTACTGTTTTCACCACAGACTCCTTACCCCTACGAGCCTCCCGCTCCCCCACCCCGCCCCGCCCCGCCCGCCGGGACCCCGCCGCTCCCCAGCGCCTCCAACCGCCAGGCCGGCGGCCCCCGGCCCCTGCGACCGGCACCCCCCGGCCCCCCCGCCACCGGCTGCCCCCTGCCGCCCCGCTCCCGCCATCTCCCACGGCCGGGAAGCACCCACAACTTTCCGCCGCCTCCCGCCCCCCGCGGCGCCGGGTCTCACCCGCGCGTCCCTGGGCCGGGCCGGGCCGGGCCGAATAGGGCCGAGTGGTGGGGGAGCTGCGGAGGCACGGCAGCACACGGCCGGAGCACGGCTGGAGCCGCTCCTGCCAGCGGAAACGGGAGGAGGGGCTCGGACCGGCGCTACCGAGCGGGGAGGAGCTGGGGGCGCTGCCCAGGGGAGGCTCCAGCACCGCAACGAAGGGGAGGGAGGGCCGCCGGCCCGCTCTTCCAGCGCGTCTCACGCCGCCCGTAGCCGGCCCGGCTGAGTCCGGAGCGAGGGCCGGCCGCTATCCCGCGCCGTATCCTGTTTCTGAGAGCTCTGCCTGGAGCCTGCTCGCCCAGGGCCCGCCCCGCGCTCTGTGCCGCCCACGCATCCCACGGCAGCCCCCCGGAACCCCCTCGGGTGGACGCCAGGGACATCCCCCGCCTGCACCCTCCCGGAGTTGGGGGGCTGCCCCGAGGCTGGGGGCGCCTCCCGCCTCCCCCCTCAGCTGCCTCCCCTGCCCTGAGGGGCCTGCGGTTGAACGTCTCCTGCGGGTGCACGTAGGCAGGGGCAGTAGCCGCGCTAAGCTGTGAGCCAGCAGGCTGGGACGAATGTAACCCACTGGCACCTAGACGGCTGCTGCAAATGGCAAACCCATGGCAAAGCTGCTAGTTGGTCCCAAGCCCGCGACTGCCAATATATTGCTGTGACTTCTAGCACAGAGGATAAGCTTGTCTGAGTGCTTGTCGGAGCTCTCTGCTCTGGCAGCAGGAGTCTGCAGTCTTCGCAGCATGTTATCTGTGATGCTGTGTGAGAAAAGGCCATGAGGGAGATCCTCTGAGATCCTACAGAAAGTCCCCACCTGCCTTCCCCTGCATGTCAGTGGAAGTGCAACAAAAAGTTAATGGAGCCAACTTCAAACACTTTCTCCAGCAGAGAGTCTTAACACAGGTGGGGAAGGTTCTGCCACGGACCACTAAGCAAAGTGTCAGGGGGAAGTGGCCTAGAATTGGGGCTGAGATACCTACCTGCACTGACAGACTAGTGCAGTTATGGACATAGGCCTGCTGTGGGGAACTGTATTTTACAGTGTGTGAAGAGCAACTCAAGGCTCTTCCATAAATATTTCTGAAGAAGGAAGATCTGTTTCACATTCCTAGGTCCCCTGTGTATTCTCATTTCCTTCTCTGGTGCTGTTGTTGTTGTCACACTTCTCAATTGAAGGGCATGTTCACATTAAATATATTCTCTTATACCTTCCATTCTTGTCCTACGTGGATTTTTGTGAACTGCTCAGTTCAACAGACTCTAAGCATCCTGGTGGTAGTGCTGCCAACAACACAACTGTCACCTACCGCATGTTTCTCTCTCCCTCAGAAGAAAAGCACGTGCAGCAGCATTCTGTTCTTCATTCATTTATGTACAAAAGTACACAAATGTTGCTGTGTTCACCTTAAAGCAAGCCATGAAGGAAATCTGCCTTGCAATGCAGCAGGAGGTAAAGAGACTGTGGAGAGAATTTCATTTGGTTCTTTCGTTCTAGGCTCCGGAAAAGGTCCCCCTCCTGGATGCTGTAGCTCTAATGCAGTAACTCCCATTGTACCTGACGACTGAAGGATCTTCATTCCAGAATTGTTCCAAATTCCAAATAACTCAGGCTCAAACTTTGGAGATAAAGAACCACTTCCTCAAAGATGAGTAGCGCAGGAAGCCAGTAGTCAATGAGGACAAGTTTGACAGTTTTGATGGTGGTGTTATTGTTGTTTGTTTGTTTGTTTTAACAGAGACAGCATGATGTTGTGTTCTTTAGCTGTTGGCATAAGCACAAGAAGCTCTATACCCAGGTATATGGGATTTCTGTAGTTCAAGTCAAAGCGAAAGATGAATAGATGAAACCAAGTCATCATTTGGAGTCTACCTTCAAAATAAGCTAAAAAATGCTTGGAAAGAAGATAAAAAATATATGGGAGCTTTGTATGAACTTGACGATCACCTAGGGAAGAACTTGAGGACCACTCTGAAACTGGGGACTGGAGTTTGCTGGTACTGCAGGCTGGTACTTTCTACCAAGGAGACTGCATTAGGCTGCAGATCTCAATATGCTAGTAAGCTTAGGAAAGTAATCTCATTAGGCTTTTGTTTCAGCTTCAACTAGCTGTCTTCCGCACGTGACCAAATCTAACATGGGGGCACTCTGATGTTGTTCGTACAATGAGGAACAGAAGGAGTTGCACCTCATCAGCAGTATACTTGAATCTACGGCATCTGACCAGCAAACCTAAAGGCTACATACAGCTTTTGAAAACAGCTTTGAGTAGCTGCATTTGAGGCATCTAGAAATGGACACACAGCCTGCCAGTGTGATTCACTGGGTACACCCCCTCTACTGTAACAGACAGACTGCTTTGGGTCCCAGCCACCAGTTTCAGATGAAATAATAGCATGGCATCAGTACTGAGTACTGTGGGGAAATTAGGGAGGTTGAAGATTAAAGTTGGTGCTTCTCTTTTTGGCAGAAAGAGATCATCCATCTAGACTCTCTAGCTTTGCTATATTCAGGTTCTTCTCATCATTACTGCTATATTGCCCATTTGAAGGAGGTGAGAGGGGTGCTTTTCTTTAATGATGCACAGCTTATTTTCCTCAGAATGAGCACCACTTTGTGGTGCTCATTTAAGAGGCCAAAAATGGTATGGATCACAGATCTGGAGTCTTGACTAGTTGCTGAATCAGCATGTTAAATTACCCAAATGCAGGCAAAACATGGCTACCAGTGTAGTAATCCGGTTCTGATGTCAAAGGAGGATTGTCCAAAAAAGCAGACCTTTGCAAGGTATGGGACACACCAGCATGGGAGGGGAAGCTGCTCTTGGGGCCTTGAATGCACTAATAGGCCTCAGGTGCCCTGACTAGCTTTACCCACTGCTCATTAGCCCAGGAGCTTTATCTATGCTCAGGTCTGGGCACTCCAGTCATTGTCTGAACTATGTTGTAGGTCTGTCTGTGTCTAGTCCTGGATTGACTTCAGCCTTGATTCATTACATGTCCTTTGTCTGATGGTGACTGGACTGTCAGTGGAACCTTTTGCTCTGCTCACCTGCTTAGATGCTATGGGACTACACCCCAGTCTGTGAGGTTCCTGACAGAGCTGTGGTCAACCTTCTGGCTAGCCTTCCCTTGTAGAGTAGCCCTGCTTTTGCTCTTCCGTTACAAGCATGCCAATTGTCTGCTGCCTTGCTACTCAGTTTTGATGTAGACTGTGCTTTGTAGACTGTAGACTGATGAAGCAGCATGACTCCCTGGCAGCTTCTTGGAGGCTCAGCACATGTTCTCTCTGCCTCTGCTACAGCTTTAGAGCAAGTTTGAGCGTATTCTCACCTGTCTGAATAATTTCTTACTCTTTGCTGTCACCACTTAAGTTCTTCAACTCCTCCATCTGGTGCAAGATGTCAAAGAACCAAGGAAAAATGAGCTGGATAATGGGGAAGAAAAAGTCACTGGCAAAACATTGCACCAAAGGCTAAAGCACATATGTAATACTCAACGAAATAATGATCCTTGGGTCTAGATACTGAACTAGAAAGATATTTAAATTCAATCCCTACCTCTGCCTCTAGGCCTACCTACATGTTTTCTTTGTTGGCAATGTCAGCTTAAGAAGTTCCCACCCCTCTCATCAGAGATAAATGAATGAATTCAAATGAACTTGTCTTACCTGAAGTGTTTCTTTTGACTTTGAAGTGAAGATGAAGGCAGGGCTCCTGTCTTACCTAGTTCTGTGTTGCTCAGACCCATGGTCTCTTGTGTCTTATCTCAGAAGACTATCTTTAAGTGGAATCATTTCAGTAATTGGGTTTGACATGATTCCACAAGCAGACGTAGCTGCACAATTGAGGGCTGATGAACTGAAGTGTGTGACTTAGAAAAGAAGGGAGCCACAGTTGAATGGAAACTTTTGAGCTGCTTTCTTCTAAAGCAAGCATGGACATTTAGATCCCTGTTTTGTCACTTTATCTTCTAATGCCTCAGTGTTGTGGCTGTAAAGTGATCAGGGCAATCAGCTTTTGCTGTTTTGTCCTTTGATTTTACAGCAAGTTCTTATAGGCTAAGGTTAATAGTTCTAGTGTTTCTGCACCAAAAGAAATTACACTTGTAAGACACTGATATCCTCATTTATTGTTGCTTGTTCAGAGTTCAATTTAGCCTTTCCTCTTGAAACTAGGCTAGCTCTTTTTTAACATATGCTGCTTTTTGGTGTTTGCTTTCCTTTATTTTCAGCAAAATTGCAGCTGGCTTTTAGTTCTCATGTACTGTCTGGTTTCTTCTGGTGAAATTCCAAGCAAGGAAGCTTGGGGACAGAGATCTACAGTCCTTTCAGTCTTTGAAATATTTTTGCATTAGTGGGGTTTTATTTGATTTGTTGTCTGCTCCACACATGATTCAGAGATCAGGAAGGAAATTGCATAGGGCTGAAATAGGCAGGTGCATGCATCGGTAATGGACTGTAGCCATTTGGTGCCGTTCATACCTACGTGGCCGACTGTGGGGGCTGGCTGGTTTGCAGAGAAGTAGATCATTCGGTCCTGGGTGGTTTGGTCACCTTGCTGTGGCTAGCAATGACACCCAATGGGCAAGAGCGGGACTGCGCTTGCATGGATTTTTCATGTGTAGCACAGAACAGCAGGCATTTCGAGATGCTCTGTTTTCTAGGTATTTAAAGTACTTGGCTTGTCTTTCTCCAAGCTTGACTGATTCTGGTTACCAGCCATACAGATCGTATGGAAAGCTGTTGGCATCTGTGTTCTGTGCTGCTGTTTGGAAGTCAGTTCTTGAAGGCATTTTTTTGTCTTGGAGAGAGTAGCCACAGAAGGAACTTTGTGCACAGGAAGGTGTAGATGTTGCTTAATAGGTGGAAGAAGTGCTTCTGTCCTTTACTAGTCACTTTTGGCTCCTGTACAGAGAACAGCACTAGCCCTGCACAGCCCTTAAAAGCAGCCTCTGAGAGTGCAGGGTCTGCAAGACTGGGGGGGGGAAATACTTCATTATATATAAAAAATAAATGGAGCCCTTTTCCCATAACAAGAACCAAACCATCTTTTCCAGCTCTGACTTCATGGCATCATCTTTGCTATCCTCCTTACCCACATCCTTTCCTTCCCATGCTTCAAAGCACAGGTTATGACCTAGACTCAGGCCATGAGCAGCAAAGTGCAGTGTGCATGACAGAGGCAGTATCATGGCAGCTGCTCCACAGTAATGTCTAGTGAAGACTCATCCCTGTGAGGGAACTCCTACATGCAAATAGGAATCTGGACTTGGGACAGTTACAACAAATCAACTGGCGTGCAATAGCTTAATGAGGAAGTCAATTAGTTTCCCTTCAACGTCAAATTGATTGTCCAGGCCCACTGGGACTCCAGCAATGCAGGGCTATGTGTTGTAAGGCTAGTCCTGGTGCAGCTTGTGCTTACCTGAGCACAAAAATTGGAGGTCCCCACTGACTGGAAGCTAGCCAACATTATTCCAATCTACAAGAAGGGCGTGAGGGAAGACTCGGGAGACTACAGACCTGTTAGTCTAACCTCAGTACCTGGAAAAATTATGGAGAAGATCATACTGGGTGCTATTGAAAGGCATTTAAAGAACAATGCAATCATCAGGCACAGTCAACATGGGTTAACAAAGGGAAAGTCCTGTCTAAATAATTGATATCCTCTATGATAAGGTCACCCGCCTAGTAGGTGAAGGGAAGGCGGTGGATGTAGTTTTTCTGGATTTTAGTAAGGCTTTTGATACTGTCCCTCACAGCATCCTTCTGGACAAGCTGTCCAGCTGTGAGATGAGCAGCTTCATGGTACACTGGGTGAAGAACTGGCTGAAGGGCAGAGCTCAAAGGGTTGTAGTGAATGCGGCTACATCTGGCTGGCAACTGGCTACCAGCGGTGCTCCTCAGGGTTCAATTCTAGGGCCAGTTCTGTTCAATGTTTTTGTCAACGACCTGGATGCAGGTGTTGAATGCACTATCAGCAAGTTTGCTGTTGATACTAAACTGGGAAATGCTGTTGATTCTCTGGAGGAACAAGAGGCCTTGCAGAGGGATCTGGATAGATTGAAGCATTGGGCAATCATCCGTGGCATGAAATTTAACAAGAACAAATGCCAGATTCTGCACCTAGGATGGAGTAATGTGGGCACAAGTATGGGTTAGGAGAGGAGTGGCTGGAGAGCAGCCCTGCAGAAAGGGACCTGGGGGTGCTGGTCAACAGCAGGCTCAACATGAGTCAGCAATGTGCCCTGGCAGCCAAGAGGGAAAACCGCATCCTGGGGTGCATCAAACACAGCATAACCAGCCGGTCAAAAGAGGTGATTATCCTGCTGTATTTAGCGTTGGTACAGCCTCACCTTGAATATTGTGTGCAGTTCTGCACACAAACTGTGCCCCACAATTTAAGAAGGATGTTCAGGTACTTGAATGTGTCCAGAGGAGGGCAACAAAGCTGGTGGAAGGGATGGAAGGAATGTCTTATGAGGAGTGGCCAAGGATTCTGGGCTTGTCTACTTTGGAGAAAAGGAGGCTGAGGAGCAACCTCATTGCTCTTTACAGCTTCCTGAGGAGAGGAAGTGGAGAGGGAGGTGCTGAGTTCTTCTCCCTGGTATCCAGTGATAGGATGCGTGGGAATGGTTCAAAGCTGGATCAGGGGAGCTTCAGACTTGACATTAGGAAGCATGTGTTTACCGAGAGGGTGTGTCATGGAGGCTCACAAAATCAAATTAGGCAGGTGATAAACAAAATAAACTTTATTTGAACAAAAATTGTTCAGCAGAAAACTAACTAGAAACAAGGCTTATAAAAATCTTCAACACTCCAACAACATCAGTAAACCCCAGGTTCAAGATAACATCCAAAGCAATTAACACTGCACGACTAGCCTTAAAAATGAGGATCCAACATGTGCACAATCACTCACCTGTGAGATGAGGGCTCTCAACCTCGAGGAGTTTCCTTGGGCGGCATCCCAACCCAAGGGGAGAGTCCCCGACTGCAGACCCACTGCTCCGAGGAGGACTGACTCCATTTGCCCTCCTGCAGGGCTCCATTTATACCCCAGTCGAATCTGACCTGTTATCAATTCTGATTGCCTGAGGGCCTCAACTTCTACTCCTCGCCCAAGGTGTGTACCTGCTGGTCCATAAAGGCGTGAAACTAAGGGCATGAAAATAAGGATGCAGCAGTCCTAATGACCCTCATCTTTTATCAGGGGGGTGCACCTGGCACACAATCCACCCTGTGACCACAGTCACAATTCAACTGGTTTCCTTAGCGTGGTGGTACTGTCATTTCTTGCCTCCAAAGTGAAAAAGGAGCGCTGTCTTGGTGAGTTTGATGCTCACTGTGAATCATAATTTCTCAGTTGCTTAAGATCATACTGGAATATCAACTATACAGAGTCTAAAGGAACATCAATTACATGAACAGATTTTGAGGGAGTATACTCCATGGTTAACACAGATTTCATTATTGCGCACTTAACACAAATCACAACAATCACAACTACAACCATTGTCAGAGACTGGAGAAGACCGGTTAGCCATCCTGATAAAGAAAACCCAAACATATCAAAAATTTCCCCCAACCAATTAGTCCCTAGTGCAGCAACAATTGCCTCTGAGTCCTTTGCTACTCTTTTCATTTTGTTGACCTGCTCTTGAAGGGGTACTGGCATGTTTGGGATGTGGACACAGCACTCATCCACCGACAGGTTTAGGACTCCACATACACTTTTCTCCTTTAACAGCATCAGACGTAATACAGCTCGGTTTTGAATAGTCATTCTACTGGTATGTTGTAATTGATTATCTAATAGGCCCAAACTATCCGACATGGCATTGGCCAAGGCTGACAGCTGCAGGCCCAGTTCCAGCATAGCCTGCTGGTTCCACACCAGAGCAACTCCCATCCCAAAAACTGATTCCAGTCACCATCCTACTCGTGCTGAGGCTCCTCGCCATCCCCACCACAAGTCCCTTCGGCTACAATCCCACCACTTGTGTAGCATGGATCCCTCCTGATGAACAAGACAGAGAGAGAGCACGGCTAATGTGCAGGCTAGTCCCAGGATGGTTGGGTATAATTGATAATATCGGCAGCCATCAGACCATGCCCACACTAAGCTAGGAGGTGCAGAGACAAAGGATGTTTGGCATGAACCTGGCATGGTAGTAAGGGGACAACAGTAATTTTTCTTATTACAATCTAGGGCAGAGGGCCACAAGTAACTGGTATTGCTACATAGGCAGCCCTGTATTAAAGCTTCCTGAGCAGGATGATATAGCCATAACAGTGGCATTTCATCTATGTCTTTACATGCCATCTCTGCCTGACAGTTCCAGAGTGGAGATTTCCTTACTGGGAATACCTTATCCTTTTCCCTGTACCAGCTGGGCACATGCTTATATCTAGCCCATGTGCAGTTGAGGGGGCAGTCCCAAGAATTTTGATTACACACACTGGGGCATTCATTATTATCCTTTTCAGGGTGTTTGATGCACCAGGAGGCATTTAATGGTTTTGTATATTGTAGGGAATGGTCATCAATGCTCCAGCGACCACTGTATTTGGTAGCTCCCTGTGGAATTTCAGGGCATGGTGTAGTGCCATTCCAGCTCCACCCCATGGCCTCATGGGGAGGTTGAAGAATATAGTCACATCTGGCATCCCATACTGAACTAGCATTTAGCACACCCAGTGACCAACTGTAGACAATGTAAAGCATAGCCTCTTCCCTCGATCTCCCTAAATCTCCAACTATAATTATTATATTGCTCCCATGTGAGCTCGAGGGCTAACAATATGTTAATGTCCTGCACAAAAATCAGTAAAGGGTCTTCTGCCAAATTAGGTGTGGGCAGGCAGACCATTAGAGAGGTTAAGTTCATCATTCAGGCAAATCCCACTATCATTTTTGCCACTACATTGTCATCCAGGCCTTGCTCATCTTCGAAGTCTGATGTTGCTTCCAGTTCCCAGGAGGGTCAGGACGATGATGGCTGTCCACCCCACCATTTTCCTGGAAGAGAAAAGGAAACTAAACCTCAGCCTTTGGGTGAAGCCAGGATAAGAGTTAAAAATCAGGAATTATCCATCGAGCACTGATATGGTGGTTCTTCCTGCTCCTGTCCAGAGATTCCCAGGCATATAAGCCTCTGGGTTTTGCCAGGGTCATGGGTACAATACCAATGGAGGGCAATTTTACCATAACAGGTTCCCATATATGTCCATAGCAGGAACTGGTCCCTTTTATCATCCGGTATAGGATCATCACCCGTTAATGGTCCCGTAGGACAAAACGCTCAAATTTTGGGGTTTCCATAACTTCCCCAGCAGTTGTTAACAATAAAGACTGACTGTGGTAATCGTATGTCCCAGCTGTGGCATGAGACATCAGCATGTGTCTTAATCAAACCATTGGTCTGTTCAACTATGCTGTTAGCTTGAGGATAAAATGGTGTACGGAACACCCATTTGATGCCTTCCCCTCAAGCCCAGTCTTGCACCACAGTGGCCGTAAAATGCAACCCATTATCACTTTGAATGCAGTCAGGAGTGAGTAAAATACTAAACCACTTTCTCAACGCTTGGACTGTCTGATCTCTGGTGGCAGTGCTAACAGCTGTAGCGATAGTCAGCTCTACTCTAGTCAACCTCTAGTCAACCTCTACTCCTACCAAGATATATTTCTTCCCATGGGATGGCCTCAAGGGTCTGACATAGTCAGTCTGCCAGGTGCACCAAAGAGCCTTGCCTTGTCTAATATGCTGGGCTGGAACCTGATTCAGGTGATCAGCCTTGAGCCTTATTGGGCATTGTGGACAAGCCATAAGGACTGCTTCACATATTCTCATGGACTCTGGCCAACCTCTGGATTGGCATTCATAACAGAGATCTGCTTTCCCTGAGTGACCTCGCCTAATGTGTGGCCACTCAGCCAACTGCTCCCAATCTTCCTTTTCACTATCTACAACCTTAATTTGGGCTAAGTGATCTACCTGTTCATTCCATTTCACAGCGGGGGTTCCATTTCTTGCATGGCCTTTTACCCATCCCACCTTTAGGGGTCGTGATCTGCCTATTTCTAACAATTGCTGCAAGTCTCCAGCTCTCCAGAGTTTTGTACGGCCTACTTCTACTGATTGGATTCCCGTTGGCATATCTACTCCATGGAATCTTTATAGGTTGCCTAGGAATCAGTGTAAACTATGGTGGTGCCATTCTCTGCTGCCAGCAGGAGGGTGTGCAACTCCCCTACCTGTGCACTACCTTCTCTGTAATAATTTTCCTGGTACCAATTTCCAATGCTGCTGCTTTATATTGCCACCTGGATCCCACTTGGCGGGCAGATGCATCTGTGAACCACACTCCTCCTGTGTCTGAGTCTGTGGTCAGTTTGGGAACCTCTTTGATCAGGGAAGGTTTATAGGGTTGGCCCAGCAAAACCAGGTCCAAGTTCACAGGTTGCTGGAGCTTAGAGGCTTTGACCAGGCCCTCTCTTAATGACACTAACTGACTAACTCCCTCTAGACAGGCGTTCCACTTCCATATAGTGGCCTTCTGGGCCACTCCCTCAGGAGGGGGTGATCCCTTGAGGATCAAATTTAGCAGAGGGAAAGGGTCTTGTACTACAGCATCTTGCAAACTACATAACCTCTCCACTTCCTTAACTGCCCTGGTAAGTGAGAAAAGTCCCTTCTCCCACTCTGAGTACCATTGTTCAGCTTCCTTGAATGAGGTAGAAGAGAATAATAAAGGTTTAGCCGGCCCCCTCAGTCCCTTTTGGAATATACTGCAATAGGAAGCGTGTTCTGCAAACCCCCATTCTACCTCAACAAGTCTTGTGGGTGTAGTGGGCCTAGCCTCTGATAAGGTCTTAAGTTCATCCTTTAGGACATTAAGGGCCTCTGTATGTCATGGAGTCCAATCCCATTCCTTATTCTTTCGGAGCAAGTCACATAAAGGGCAATCACCGAAAACCCCAGGATATGTTTTCTCCAATAGCCCAATGTACCTAACAATTGCTGTAATTCTGTCTTATTGCCTGGAGTTTGCCCCTTCTCAATAGCCAACAGGGTATTGTTGGGCACCGCAATTGCTCCAGCTATCCACCAAGCTCCCAGGAGTTTAACTTCTTGTCCAGGACCTTGGCATTTAAAAGGAGGGATATCTAGCCCATTCTTAGTCAACAGGTTCCAGATGGCTTTGGCCACTTGCCCTACCTGGTCTTTGTTATCTCCACCAGCTAGGATATCATCTATGTACTGATATAGGCGGACGCCTGATGGCACTTCCACAGTGTCCAGGATTTTGGCTAAGGCATTGTGGGCAATAGTGGGGGAGTGTTTGTATCCTTGTGGGAGTCGATTAAAGGTGTATTGGGTCCCTTCCCAAGTAAAAGCAAACTGGGGCTTATCATCTTCCATTAGAGGAATCATAAAAAACATATCCTTAACATCTAGAGTGGCCATCCATGGATGGGCGGCTGCCTGTATTGCTGTCACTGTTGAAGTTATGCTCAGGACAGTGGTGGTTAGTGGTGGGGTATTACTATTTAACCTCCTGCAGTTGATTGTTAAATGCCATTGTCCATCCAGCTTACGGACTGGCCAGACTGGAGAGTTATAAGGGGAGTGTGTGCACTTTATGATCTGTCTTTTCTTGAAGTCACTAATTACCTCTAAATGTCCTGTTTAGCAGCAGTTGGTAGCGGATATTGGGGGACACGGGTTACTTTAGATTGTGGTAGCGTGGGAGCAAGCTGCAGGGTCTTAACATGAACGGCCTCTGCTCCTGAAACTCCACATCTTACCATTAGGCAAATACCATTGTTTGCCTGCTAATACATCAAATCCCAATATATTTCCCTTAAAAGGACTTAGAGCCACCTCCATAGCCATCATCCGCTTTTCTCCAGGTAGCCAAAGTTGAGTTTAAGCTATGGGACATTTTTCCGTTGCACCCATCACTCCTATTATGTTTATAGTCTTTCTCAACGGTTTAATTCCTAACTCATGAGCTTGTTGCTTATTTAGAACACTAATATGAGCCCCGGTATCAATTAAGAACGCTAAACTTATCCGCTTCGGACCCACGGGGATATGTACATAAGGTTCCTTGTCAGCGGACCATTGGCAGGAATTCACCGTGCGAGCGGGCGGCACGAAGCCCAAACCAGGGCTTCTGGTTTTTTAACTCACTCCGTTCCCCTGGCAGGGACACGAAAGGGTTAACTATGCCTGCGCTATTGTGGGGGAGGGCGGTTTCCGGCGTTTCCCTCCGGTCTTCGGCTTTTCCCTCTAGCAATTCCGCCGGTGTCCGGATGCGGTGGGTGGGCCGCCCGTGCGGCGCCGCCCGGGGTGCTCCCGGCGGTAACGCCTTTCGGCGAAGGCCGTTCTTTCCCGGGCCGTGGGCTCGATCCGGTCTATCCCGGGAAGGTGCAGGCTCCCCGCGGGGAGGCCGGCTGGGGCCGGGGGTCCCGGCTGGCTTCCCGGACCCTCCTGTTCCCGTCGGCGCCACCGCCCGCCGCAGTCCGGCCCGGCTGGCGCCCCTCGGAGTGACCGTGTTGTGTCACCTCTGCGCCCGAGCCGGCACGTACGCGGGCGGGTTCGCAGGGTTTTGCCGCCTGTGTTCTACGGCCCTCTGGATCCTTCCTCTGAGAGACTGAACGTGTTTTTAAAGCGTCCGGCAGCCCTCTAATGAGGGGTCTAAAGTGGCTGGGGTCCACCGCTGCGGCCATCGGTAGATCCCCCATGCTGCCCTCTCTCATACATTGCTGAACGCCAGCAGCCGTCTGTACGCCTTCCGCTGACTCCGACAATCCTTTTACCCGGATAGTAACAGGCTCCCCTCGCTCTTTGGGGTCCACAGCCCCAGCCCGATAAGCCACTCCAGACGTGATCGACTGGTCGCCTGCCAGCCCATCACTCAGAAACAGGCCGGGGCCCTAAAGTCCCCTGGCCTCATCGTCACTCAACAGTATCCGATCATTATCCATCCCCCCCCCACCCCTCCGTTAAAGAGACACAAATACTCAGCGTCCGTTTCTCCCAGTCTGCACGAAAACCTAGCTTGCAATTCGGCCAGCTCGGGTCCCGTCCAGGTCGTGGTACGAACACTGGCTCGGGGGTTCCCACCTCGCGGGCCCGTGTGCCTCTCTGTTTTAATAAGGGGTCGCATGTCCTTTACCTCCAATTCCTCCATTTCCTCAGAACTGTTCTCATCAGGGTCTCCCCAAATGTCCCCATCCCAATCCTCGGGAGCTATTCCCGCAATTAACTTTCGCATTTGGACAATACTGGGGGGCTTTTTTGCTTGTGCTAGTATGATGTCAATTTTTTGTTCTAATAGACCCATCCGCTCTCTTTCTCTTTTCAGTTCTCCTTTTGAAAAATCGATTTCTAACTACTTCTTTAAACTGCTCTTTTCTAGTACTCCAGGGTAGTTATAATAATCTTGTGCTTGAATTAAACAGGCACCCAGGATGGCACACATGGTCCCTTTACCTTTACCATCTCAATTATTTCCGTGGCATTGTTCTACTCTCTCTGCAACCGCTGCTGGGTCAAACCACTTCTCCTTTGCCCAGTGTGTACCTGGGGGAGAAGGGCTACATCCGTGCCTCCGTAATAATTCCCCTAGTGACATTTTCCTGCCAACTATGCCAATTTAATGTCACGGATGCTCACAAAATCAAATTAGGCAGGTGATAAACAAAATAAACTTTATTTGAACAAAAATTGTTCAGCAGAAAACTAACTAGAAACAAGGCTTATCAAAATCGTTCAACACTCCAACAACATCAGTAAACTACAGGTTCAGGATAATGTACAAAGCAATTAACACTGCACAACTGGCCTTAAAAATGAGGATCCAACCTGCGCACAATCACTCACCTATGAGATGAGGGCTCTCAACCTTGAGGATTTTCCTTGGGCGGCATCCCAACCCAAGGGGAGAGTCCCCGACTGCAGACCCACTGCTCTGAGGAGGATCGACTCCATTTGCCCTCCTGCGGGGCTCCATTTATACCCCAGTCGAATCTGACCTGTGGCCAATTCTGATTGCCTGAGGGCCTCAACTTCTACTCCTTGCCCAAGGTGTGTATGTAAAGATGTGAAACTAAGGGCGTGAAAAGTAAGGATGCGGCAGTCCTAACTCCCCTGGTCTGTTATAAGGGCAGGTGCACCTGCCACAGGGTGGTCAAACACTGGAACAGGCTTCCTAGAGAGGTGGTCAATGCCCCAAGCCTGTCAGTGTTTGAGGCATTTGGACAATGCCCTTAACAACATGCTTTATCTTTTGGTCAGCCCTGAAGTGGTCAGGCAGTTGGAGATGATGGTTGTAGGTCCCTTCCAACTGGAACTGTTCTATTTTATTCTATTCTGTTCTAAAATTATATGAAGTACATTCAGTAGGGCTTTGCAAGTAGCCTATATTCTGGTCTTCTGTTTGAAATCTCTGTTGAAATGGAAATCCTCAGGATTCCTCACATCCTAGGCCAAATAAAACACACTTTGTAGGGCCTGGCATCACCTCTTCCACGGGTAGTGAAATCTTCATCCTCCAGTGTGTGCCTCCATTTCATTCAGTGGGTAGCACCGTAAGACTTTCATCTGACTCTCACATTCATCTCTGTCACTGAAGTTTTGTATTTGTGCATCTGTCCTTTGACAATTAGGTGCAACATACTGTCCAATTTTGGATCATGTTCTGACAATGTACCTCTCAGGCACTGGTTATCTTTCTGATAATTTATCTTTCATTTGCCATCTTTCTTTTGTTCTTTTAAGGACATTTTAAATTGTATTTCAAATAATTCTTAGTATTTATTCTCCAAGTTCAAGCCTAGTGTTTCAATGGTGTTCAAGTCGCTCAAGTTCTCTATACATACTCAGCTTGCAAAAACTCTCCTTTTGTGCTATCTGCAGATTAATTTACCCTGCTTCTTTCTCCCTCCTCCAGACCACTGATGATGTTAAAAGAGAATGGGTCTATACTCATCTTTTTCAGTACACACCTTCCCCTCTGTTAACACAATCATCTGTCATCTTTGTTAAAGGTCTTTTTAGTTGTTTGCTTTTCATCTAACTGCTGACAGCCACACCAATGTGAACTCATGCTTCAGACAAAAATTTTTAGAGGGTCACATATCAAAATTTTACCGTAATAAACTTGTCTAACTCACATGATTTATAAGTTAAATTTTAATAGTTCATTCTTTACTGTTTCTCAAATATTAATTCCTTGTGAGGAATCAACTCACCCAGCTGCAGCACAGAGTCAGAAAAGATTGTATGGAATCCTAAGGTCAATAAACTAAATATCACAAACCTAGAGGCAGCAGTATAGGCTTGAATAAGTTTTACACAGGCTTTGGAAAACAGTTCAGAGAAAGAAACTCCATACTGTCAGCCAGCAATGAGCCAGAGGAATGCTAAAGATTTAAGTCATTGAGGAAACACTGCATGTTTCTCTACACTTAGGAGCTAGCAAAGAACAATTGCTCTCAATGCCAGCTTCAAAATAAAACCATGATGATTCCAAGGCATCAGCAGATTCCTCCTCAGAAGTATTGCACGGAGCAGTTGAAGCTACCATTATCTAGCTAAGTTCAGTGTTTACCAGAACTTGTTTAAAGCTGGATAAGAGAAAGCACAGCTAGTGAAGCACTCAAGGAAGCTCATGAACACAATCAAGAAGAGCTAGTGAAAAATTAGATCACTGAAACAAGCATCTAAAGCAGTAGATTGCCCAAAGCATCTTGTGGGGAAAAGCTGAGGAGCCTGAGAACTCCTAGGAAGTGAAAGAGCTGAGAGTTGATGGGAAAGATGCCGGTGCTTTCTCTGAGCTTAATGAAGAGTTTGGAGGAGATAATTGAGTACAATACCAGACTATGTTTTAAAAAGACTCTGTTCCAGTAAGGGAGTCTTCCTTCCTTTCCTCCCTCCTTCCCTCTCTCCCCCCTTCCCCCCACTCCCAATCTAATATACCAAGTAGAAGTGACGCTGATGGTACACTGGAAGGTGGCTGGCTGAGCATTTTTCATGAATTTCAATGAGAGGATGGGGAATATTCAACAATACTTGTGAAAAAGCCCAGTGGAGAGTTAGACCTTCAAGTACTCAAAGGATTAATCTGAGTCCATAAAACATGGAAAGAACATTCTCTAGGAGTGGAAGATTTAAACTTTGAAGGGGGTTGTGCAGGAAACAAAATCATCAATCTGTGAGAAGAATCCTGGAGTACCTTGTAAGTGAGTACTACTTACAACTTCAAATACAGAAACAAAACATTTTAAAGGACAGGAAGATGGTTAGGAAGCTGGAGGAGATATGTAAGTCTGCAGGCCTCTACATATGCTGTGGGAAGAGTTGTACAGTATCTTCATGGAATCCACAGAGCCAGCAGACTGAAAAGCTGTAGAAAAACCAGCAGACTGAAAGCTGTAGAAGGGAGTATCAAAAAGCTTACGAGCTCTTGAAAGAAGTCAGATTTCATCTGTGTGTGGCTGAAGCCCTTACCTTCTGGCATTCTAACAAACCCTTGATTTCTGACAGTATCTCAGATTTCTCAGGTACTCATGAGTACTTTTCTCTATGCCAAAAATGCAAGGATGGAAACATCTGAAATAAGTGTGAGAGGTGTTTCCTAAGGTGTTGTGATGCATTGTGGAGAGAGGAGATGTAACACCATATATCCAGATCTGTGCCATGGGACTGTGCCTGGCCACCCAATAAATTGCCTGTTCAGTGGCTGCCAGTGAGCATCATGCAACCCACCTCTTCCCTCAGAGTAACATGAATGGCTGGATCTTCCCCCACATCACCAGCATTGTGGGGACCAAGATTATTGCCTCACAGTGACACTTGTCTTGACTTGAGTAAACAACCTCAGTTTACAAGTCAAGCAGAGAGACTGTGTTTGATTGCCTTGGAAACATGGAAAGCTAGCCTGTTTTCACTATTCTCTCTCATCCTTTTCCTGCAATATGCTGGCCAAATGGCATTCTTTGCAATACTTGTGCACCTCATTGTCTGCAACTAACAGGTGGAACAATTTGATCTCAGTAAACAATTATTTTGCTAGTGCACAAGGAAAGAGCAGAGTCTAGCTCCCTGAGCAGTGCTAACTGCGCATGGAGAACAGAAGCAAAAGCAGCAAGAATTATTTTAGTCAGTCAAGTCAGCAGACCTGATACATGGAGGAAATCTGCTGGGCAAGACAACATGATTTAACATACCCAATTTTCTAAGCATAACTTCATTTAAAAGGCAAAAGAAAGGTTAGTCTCTCACTATCATGCATGGAAGAGAGGGAAACAGTATCCAGCCTCTAACAGGAAGAAGGCTGAAGGAACTTGTGACTGCACACCTGCTTAGGTGGACAGCTAGGCAGGCAGATATGTAGGTTATATGTGCAATCTCTATACACATGCATGTGCCCACACATGTCTAACTGACATCTATATAAATGTATGGTAAGCATGTCTGTGCATGGGTTGACCTACAAATGAATGTATATGAGTGCACACACTCAGACCAGATGTAGCATGAACATTTTCAACCTGTTCATATGCGGTCAAACTTGTGGAAGCTGCTGCCATTGCCCTACCTGTATGCTCAGGTGCATACCACTCCTTTTATGTGTATGATCACACCCTGTGTGTGCTCTGTGGGAAATATGTTCCAGAGGATGCAGTTTGTGGTGAAACCCTTAAGCAGTTATTTGCCTGTTTCTGTGACTCCAAGTCTTTTCCTTATTTGCGCAAACCTGGAGATAAAAACTTATTTGACCCTGTCAATCACAAAACAGCTCAGAGGTGCTTTTCTGAAAATACACAATATCTGCAGTTTATTTTTCAGTTTGGTATGAGAGGGCAGGGGTTGTTCAAGCACGGGCTTTTTTCTTTGACATGCATCCCATGGACGACTCAGGGCAGAGAGTCTCTAGTCCTTCACCAGCCGGTAGATGTGATGCTGGGCACCGTGGTCACTAGTTGACACCTCAAAAACATATGCTATGCACAGCAGGGTCTCCTGTGTGTCCCTGTTTGTCACAACCTAGACAGAAAAGGAAAAGAAGCTGAGATGGCAACTCCTGTTTCTCTGCTTACATATTCCAACACATTTAACATAGAGCAAAAAGTCAGTAATAAGCAAAGAACAGAGAAACACAGGAATGTTTGTTTTGGTGTCCGAGAAATACACAGCTCGGCCACCACAACCCCCAGTCTATGTGCCCGCACACCCAAGCAAAGCACTTTTGCAGCATCAGGACTACAATGCAGTGAAGAGGCAGGGAGGTGAGCAGAGTCCGCTGTGGAGAAAAGAAAGCTGTGACCAAGCAGTGACCACATAAGTGGAAGCAGGTCCACTGGGTCCTCTACTCCCCACCCCCTGGTGTTGCAGATTTCAGCAGAGAGAAGGTGTTTCACAGAAAATCTTTTTGCTTTTTTTGTTGGGTATAGAGAGGCCACCTCCTGTGGCACATCCACTGCTGTTCATCTATGTGTTGATATATCACAGCCATGAACAGTTCTTTTCCTCCATCTGCTCCTGCTTGTCAATGGCAGACACAGACCATGAGGATTATAGAGTAGAACTCATTTTACAGCAGACTTATAGGTTTGACTCCATTACGCCTCCCCTTCTATATACTGTAGATGTCAGGAGAAGGATGGCTGTTACACTCCTGCATTCTTACAGAAGCTCCTTTTTTTTCCATTTCTTTTTCTATGGTCCCTCAGGAACCTTAGCTTCTTCGCGTTGTGACTCACTATCAGCAGCATGGTGATGGAACAGTGTTGTCCTAGTTTCAGAAGCATGCACTGCCTGCAGTACATGGCAGGGACAAGTGAAATGTTGCACCCAGAGCTCCTAACTCAGCTTCCCTCTCTGTCACTGCACAGCTTTGTACATTCTTGTCATCTGAGTTTGTGCCATAGCTAAAGCTTGGAGTTCTCTCCTGCTGGAGGAGATACATTTTTATCAGCAGTAGCACCAACTCAACTGCAGAAGAAAAACATACCAGCTGGAGGCTTGAACTGCATCAAAGCCCAACCATTCTTGTGAAAACAGAAAGAAAATAGCTGTTTTCAAACATGCTTATTAATTTTTGCTGCCTGATTTTGGTCTATTCTGTTTTCTTTTCTTACTTCATGATTGGGTTTGCAGCTGAACTAAACCTTCTCCTTTCTTCTGCAAGCCGTTGTGAGTTGTACACATCCAGGTGTGGTAAGGCACCAGAGCCTTTTCTGAAAAATGGGCTCTGAAATCCTGGGAGAGATAGATAAATCTGCAAATTTTTGTGCAAAGCACAAAATGTGCAAAGCAAGATAAATCATGCTTGTGAGCTTAGGGTTATCTAAGCTCATGAAAGAGTCTAGAAAAAATATAATTAGACTTGCCTCAGAAGTTGGTAGTGGGGACTGGGGAATAGCAGCATGCCTTGCATTAAGCATGACCATTTTTCAGCTCCCCAGTGGGGAGTAGGGGGTGGAAAATGCTCAGCCTGCTGCTCAGGGAGCAGGACTGCAAGGCAATATATAAAAGGCTGTGCCAGCACCCACATGAGATGCCTCTCTGTGACAGGAGGTAAGGGAAGGACACTCAAAACATAAAGCCCCAGAGGAAGTATAACTATATGACAACTTTGTTCATAAAATTTATAGCAAGCGCTGGCCTGACTGAGGAATGAAACATGCAGAAAGCAGTTACAGTGTTCCTCAGTATGGATTACAGCACACAGGCCTTCCATCTCTCTGTCCCTGCCCCCTTCATGCTTTTGCTCATCTAAAAAAACTCTTAGCATTTATACTCCTCTTTTCTTCCAGATGCTAAAGATTTTAGTACAAACATGAAAGATTAAAGCCTCCTAAAGCCCTGTGAGGTATATTAACCTTGTGTGAGGTTAATAATATGAGGACATTAAACTTGTTTTGTAGCTGAGGTACCTGAGCCACAGAGCAGCGAAATGAGTTGCCTGAAGTCCCACAAGATCTCCAGAGTATGGAATTAAGACCACTCGATTTCCATTCTTTCATACAGCCTCTAGCATCTCTTCTACTTACCCAACCTTAGGTTCTCTGGTGAAGATCTGTGGCGTGTCTTGTAGGGGCAAGCACAGATCTCAGTCCATTAGGAAAATCCACCTTTTAAGCTGTCTTTGCCCTCTTCCCAAATTTAGGCTGCATCTGAGCCTGGAAAGGCTCCTAGTATAACAAAGACACTAATGCAAATCTAGTTGTTGTAGCCTTGTAGTACTGCCCTACCTAGAGGTTGCAGTGATTCATGAAGGTGCCACAGAGCTTCCCCAACATGCCCCTTCCTTTACGTGCCTCCATATTCTTTCCAGGTTCAGGATGGTCCTGAGGAAACAACTTCCCCCCCCCCCCCCATCTGGTCAGTGAAGAACTCTTTCCATGACAAAATTATATAGCCACTTAACAGGGCTCTTGGTTTTTTTTATCTTGCAAAACAGGCCAGGGCACAGAAAGGACCTCAACGTTCATCCAATAGTGGAATGAGCATTTTCTTCACTGACTTTTGCTTCTTTCTCTTTCCTTTATCTCTCTGCCTCATGAGTTCTCCCTTTATCTTTCTTTTTTTCTCTCTCTTACTCAGGTGTCTGAATTTCTTCTGCTGCTTCTCTGCATGAGTTACTATATCTAGAGCTCCATAAATGGCCTTGAGGTGCAATAAATGTGAGAGATACTAAGTTCAATTAGATGCTGAGCTGTAAAAGGAAATCTGCTTTGACTCACAACAGTGAACTGCATGGGGCTTACATGTTTCCAAGCTCCAACGAAAACAGTTGAAAGTCCCACCTGTAAGATAGTAAAGTTCTCCAGCACACTGTTCATCATATACTTCTCAGGAAGGTGCTTGAGTTTATGAATGAAATTTATCATGTATTCGCAGAGAGGGGAACGGTGAATGCGATAGGAATAGTGTCCATTTTCATAGCGTGCATACTCTGTCTGCAATGTAAAACACAAAAGGGGCATATGGGGCTAATGTTATCACATTAGTAGCATTAATCACATAAAGGGACTTAGAACAGAAAAATTACAATGGCATTTTCAAGTCATTTTACTAACAGTAATGAGCTGATTAATCATTCCTCTACAGTACTTCACACCAAGGTCAGTCTCCTTGAGCCCTCTAATTTCTTTGGATTGATTTCTTTTTTCTTTAGAACAGTGGGTTCCAGTTTATGAGCAGCAAACTGCCAAGGAGCTGTGAAAGGTAACTAAAAGGAGCAGACGAATTGTCAGCTATACTCTGGTCTGCATCTCTACTGGAAAAATATTAGATGTGGATAAACTGAAAAACTACTGCTTTAGCAAGACCAGGAAACTCCTAGTAATGATGGTAATCATATGCTCAGGATGCTTCACAGCTGGAAAGGACTAAAGCCGCCTGGTACCTGTGAGAGAGAACATAGTATCTCTGCTCCCCGTTAGGAGAGGGTCTGGCCGATGTTACACAGAGGGATTTTTTTGTTCACATTCACATCTTAGCTCCTGTATATTTCATCTTCCTTTGAGCGGAAGCTGAGGTTGGATTCTATCATTTCACAGCGGACCCTTAAATGCCCATTACCTCCTTTCACCCCAAGAGCTTGGTCTCCTTTCCTGTGCACCATGACACCTTTCTTTGGTCTATCTATCCCATCATGCAAATACATAACCAGTCTTCAGGCATGTCTATCATATAACTGGAGACAGGTCTTGGGAAAGGATAATAGCTCAAACTGACTGCTGACATGAGAACACCTGGTGTTCTGCACACAGCCGCTCCTCCTGCATCTAAAGGCTCCTTGAGAAGGAGAGCAGCAGGAAGCAGGTCAGAGCAGCTCTCTTAGCAGCTGAACGTGGCATCAGAAATAATTTATTCAATGCCAGATATATGCATAATTATGCAGCTCCACTGTTGCTCAAACTGTAAGTGTACAAACAACTAAGATAAACCTCATAAAATCATAAGACTATAGTCTGTAAATTATTACAGTCTATTAATTAATGGCTATAGTCTAAAAATGATCTGTTTAAAAACACTGATGAGAGTGAGGTGTTGCCTATTTGTTTTCACCTTTCTGGACTACAAAACAAGGGTCCAGGTTTCCTAGCTTTTCTTTGCTCCTCAAAAAAACCCAGAGAATCACCAGAGCTGAGACTCCTACATATTCACATGTCTTCAGAAACTGAGATTTAAGGAAAAAATAGCAAACACTACCAGACCTTCAATGAAGTCCTGAGACAAGGCCATGTTGCAGGCTGGAGCAATCTTACACCTGCATGTTTCAGAAATAATAATCTATGGCATTTATCTCCCTGACAACAAGCATGGGATATATTTTGCCTTGAGATATATGCAGGGTGCAAATACTTGAAGTGACAAAACAGCAGCCAGAGAGGACCTTGCACCCAAGTGTCTGCTCCCTACCTCCACTTTCTCCACCACCTGCTTTCCAAAGGAACACACTTTGGTGGAACAGGTAATGACCATGTTTTCTGGGCTCTCATATTGGCTGGAAACGCCATAGAAAGATCTGGATTCATCTTCAATATTGGTGTTCAAATCAGCCTGCCAAAAAAAAAGGCAAGAGAAACAGATAGTTATCAATAGATGGTTGTGGTGTTTTTTCACCATTACCTAAAGGGGTCTTGCATAGCCAAGATTGTAAGGTATTGGAGTGTCCAAAGCTTCTTAAGCAGATCAATGTGCCTCAAGCAAGCAGGGGAAATCTGAAGAGTATGCACTAAAATCCAGTTCCTGCTTCAGAAAATGGTGGTGGGGACTTGCATACACATTGGGGAAATCTGGTGGAATATCCTCTTAACAACATATTAAAAACATATGAGACAGCCCCTTGCCTTAGCTGATATTTACCATAACTGAACAGTGCCAGGACAGCATGGAGGTACTCACAAAGCATGTGGAGAGCAGAGAGGAGGGCACTGTAGAGACAGAGCAATACAACAGACAGGCTAGACTGGGCTGCCTCACTAAGGAGGAAAAATAAGGGTACAGCAACTGTAATAAAGCTTTTCCACCCTGGATATGCAGGTAAGGGGAAAGAGACAGAGCAGAGAGAAGGAACGTGTGAGTATACACACACATTAGGCTCAGGTACTATGGTATGAAGAATGTAAGTAGACAGGATGTAACATAAGGAATGTAGGTTGCTGATGGATCCAGCCCAGTTCCACCTGAATACGACCCCATCTCCATTAGCAGCCACAGTTTTCAAATGTGCATGCCTAAGGTTGGGCAACTGAAGCCTCATGTTGGGACCCAACTCCTAAAAATCCTGGTTGTCTGAAGCTTCCACCAGGGGTCATTCAAACCGCACTTATGAAAAGAAGAGGAGGTTCCCTTAAGCTCTGAAAACACAAAGGGTGTGTGGGAATGCCCAGCTCGGCTTCCTCCCTTTCAAAACTAAAAGGTTAGAGCTTCTCTGTACTCCACAAGCCCAGGTGCTAGCTTACATCAGCAGAAGAGCGATGAGCAGTTCCCATAGGCTACTTCGGACTATTCTATTCTTCCTGTTGATCTGAGGGAAACAGGAAACTGAAGAAAGTGTATTACTGCTACAGTGGATACAGTGTGAATAGGACTGCATTAGATGCCATTCTAGCATGGTTTTCTTAGCCGATGTCAGTGAACGTTTTTTATTCGAGATCTAGAGCAGAGCTTAGGACAAGCAATGCTAGCCTTGGAACTGGACCACCTCAATAATGAATCCCCCTTTTCTTCGCCATACAAAATACCTGTCTCTTCTCTGCCATGAGATAATACTGTTAGTTTATTTCTCTTAAGTAGCAATTTCATAAGAGGTTTAAGTCAATCTAGAAAGTGCCAAGTCCAGCCTTCTCCCCAGCTGTAGCCACACAAACTTGCTGCTGCCTCTGTGCCACCATTAGCAATTGTACGACTCTGTAGTTAGCCAGATGAGAGAGCTGATCCCAGCCAAAACAAATTTTGTTGTGGTTTTGGTGGGTTAGTTTTCAGTCAGACAAGAAAGGTCACTTGGATCCCCACAAAGCTGCAGGGCCTGGAAGAGGTGAGAACACACACACAAAAGTTGAGGGCACAAAGACTGCCTGTTTTGATAGCAATTCATACTCAGGTTGGCTTGAGCCTCTTGGGAAACTGCACCTCAAAGTTGTAGTTTGATAACACCAGGCTGGTCCTGACACCAGGGGAGAGCAGTTTCACTGTCCCAGAGCAGTTTGTGCCTCCCTGTTCCTCCTGTACTGACACAAATGTTTCTGTAGCTGTATTATAAGACTCACTGAGGAACTGCTCAGCTAGTTCTCAGTGGGAACAGTTCCCTGACCTGATTCAGAAGCACTTGTGTGTGTTCAGACAAAGAACATGTGTTGGGAGCAATAGGGAAAGCAGAAGGCAGGACTGCTTCTTCCAGTGAATGCTGGGTTTGAGTAACTACAGCAGTAACTAGTAACCTGCTAGAAGCCATGCTTTGTTGTCATTCCTTTCAAGTTAAATGTTGTCCCTAGACAGTCAGGCTGGGCCATCTCTGTACCACACACTCACCAGCAGCTCCCATGACACAGAGTTATTGTCACAGAATAATTCATCTTTTTGTCAACAGTGATGCCAAAAGCACTAGCAGGAAAAGCAGCCATGTAATAACGTGCAGTATTTCCATTCAATCCAATTCCCATGGCTGATAACTTGCCACTTCAGGTGTGTGAAGGAGGAGGTGGCAAAGGAAAGGAAATAAAATAAACCATCTCTCCATTTATTTCAGAAAATCCAGTTCCATTTTCCACTTAGCATAACACTGGGGCATTGCTGCCACTGTGCTATTGTGCACACATATTTCCACCTAGAGGAAAACTACCATCTGCATTAGATAAATGATGCCACAGAAGAGCAAACCAATAAAATCCTATTACCATGTTTGGTTTTTTTTTTTTAACGTACAAACTCAGAAGCAAGTGAAAGACAGATTTAGGATAGGTTTTTCATGAAGTACAGTGCGCAATGCAACTCCTGGGGTATCTCCTAGAGTAGTAGTTGTAGCATTCAGATAATTCTAGTGGGACAAAGATTCAGTCCAGGCAAGATGACAGAATGCTCCAATGTTCGCATTAACACTGGCAGCATTAGGGATGGACATACAGCTTTCACTCTGCTCACTCTGCTCTTAACGGAGAGCATAACATTACAGTATTTAAATACATGATCACAAATCACTCTTCAAAATGACTGTGTTGTTTCCTACAGTTTCTACAAAAATCCTTAACAGTTGTACCATCTTCACCACAGATTATGGATGAAAGAAAGTCAGTTTGTCAGAATGGCTGGCCGCCTTCTCTATGACTCCCCCTTTTAAGTAGAATCCCTCCCTCTGAAGTAGTGACAGATCTTCAGCCCTTGTGAATACATTTGGCCCTACATGCGTAATACATTAATACCAGTTCACACCAGCTGTGCACTCATCCCTTTATGTTTTCCTAAATTTGTCATCTCCTGCATACTATATATTCCAGAGCATCCTCTGATTTTTCAGAAGATAGTTGTACAAAGCTGGCAATTATGCTATTCGCATGTTTGCTTCTCCTCAGAAGACAGCGTCACAAAACAATTTATCCAGCTGGATAGGTTCCTGACTTCTTTTGACAACTTATCCCTTTTTGCCCCCAGAGTTTTCTGCCTCCTCACTGAGCTGAAAACAGATTTGGGCACATGTGTTAAAATACATCAGTAAAACAATTTGGATTTAAAACTTTTTAAAAAATAATTTTACATCATTCACATTTGCACCGCTGAGGTAGTGATAACTTTTGCACAAGACTTGGAAACAACAGTTGGAGGAAGATTGGAAGCTTTTACATTGTCATGACCAGCTAAATGACTATAATGCAGTGTTATGCTGGGACGGTTTGTCTACATTGGAGTAGCCTATGTGGGCAAATCCATGCTAGCTTTAACCTGGTAGCACAGGTATTAATAGGAACAAGGCACAGACATTACAGACTTAATCATAATTCAGGTTGCCAAGTGAATTATCATGATCATGCTGGAGTCCTTGCTATCAAATTTTCCCCACTATAGTTATGCAGCTACTTTGCACCACAAATGTACATGTATTAGAGAGTAGCAGTGCTACTCTATTCTGGTTTAGGTTTTTATTGAGTTACTGTAATACTCATTTACATGTCAATGCAACTAACTGTATTGTTTATTTGACCCATACTCCAGCTGTCTGAATAAAGATTAATTCCTTCCCTTCTCCAAAGAGTAACTAGACTAGTAGTCCTTCACAATATTGTTCAGCTATTTCCCTTGGGGGTGATAAACACAATGTATGGACCCAAATACGCTTTTCCAAAGAAATTGTCCCACTGAGTCAAAAGTACAAACAGTCAAGGCTACAGAAGCTTGGTCGGACCATTGCTACATAAATATGGTGGAGGCCCTCACTGCAGAACCAGACAAACATTTTCAGGGTGTCACTAGTAAATTTAACGTTACATTCCCCTAAACTCTTAACGGCAAATTAAGAAGTAAGTGCAGTCAGTTTGAGGCAAAGCAGAAAGGTGCTAGTTCCACTTCATGAGAAAAGCTTTACTAGCCCTAAGAAGCCACTCTAGGTGCCTCCACAATTTGGCCAGTCTCCCATCAAAAGACCAGAGTGTAGAATTTCACAGCTAGTTAACATCTAATTAATCAACATCAAACTATTTGGCAGTAGGCAAAATTATGGTAATACTGTTTGAATTAAGCAGTCATTGCCGTTCATTAACATAATGTACAATCAGGTTCCTGGAAGCTCTGTTGCAGTGAAGCAATGGGGTCGTGTTGGAACTCCCTGACGTTTACACTGCACCTTTTATTCTAAAGCACATCCCATATCATGGGCTAGGACTGTCAGGCATGTCTTAGGGTGGTCAGTCAACAAGAGCTGTGCACCCACCTCTGAAAATCTCAGCTCATAAACATGGCATTTCAGCAGCTCCACGGAATTACAGTAGCAGCTAGCTGAGGGCTGCAGTTCACCTTTGCAGAATGGAGCTGCAGCAGCTCAGACAGATACTGCAGGCCTTACAGTTAGTTACAGCTTATTTACTTACTTACAGCTGCTGGTTCCCACCCTCTTGTGGAAGTTACTGCCCCTGTACCAGAGATTATTTAGCACACACATATCTGCTCTTAAATTATTTGCAACCTGGTTTATTCATGTAAACTGAAAATGGCAATCATGTACATGAATACAAGACCAAAGAACCACTCGGGAGCGGAACTCAAATCTGTTAGCTTTCCCAGCTATGGAGATGATTACCTGAAGGGAGACAAGGCAGAAAATTGAGGAAAAACACTGTTATCTGCCATAGCCAAATTAACTTCTAAACATCAACTGGACACTGAGGTGAATCACTAATGGATGCAGTTAAACTTCCCAGGATTGCATGAGGACAAAATCATACTGCACATCATGGAGTCTCTAATGGCCAAAAGAGATACTGCTTTTAACTTAACATCTAAAAATGCTATGGGCTCCATGCCTAGATTCCTATGAGCTCCTCACAACACTCAGGTCATCAGGACCAGAAACCACATGGCTGCTTTGGGGAAAGGACTCTTCCTTTCTCTTCACTTTGAGAGTTTCTTCCTCTAAAGAAAACCTTGTGTCGAAGCACACCCAGTCCTGGGGTGAGCACCCAAGGTGAGCAGAGAAAGGTCTGCTTTACTCTGTCCAGTACATTCCATCCCTCAAAGATGCAAGGGAATAATAGTGACTATGACTTAAAGGAAATTCATCTTCCCAGCACTTCATCAAGTAGGAAGGCTAATCTTCACTTTATAGTCTGTGAATGCATGGACTTGTTGAATACATAACTGAAGGTGATTCAGACCTGGGGACTAGAACTTAGGTGCCTCAGCTCCTCACTGGCAAATGCACTAGTATATCCAACAAGTGAGATAATGCTTGAATACATTCCTTACCCCAGCCTAGGCAGCCAAAGGGGACATAGTCAGGATTTAGGAAAGTCCGTAGCTAATGGGCTGAGTTGCCTTGCCCCCCAGGCTCCTACTAGCTACTGCTAGCAACAGGGTGGGACTGCAGCTGGGGCAGCAGCAGCATTCAGCTGGTTGGGTGATGTCCAGCACTCAAACAGCTGTTCTCCATCTCTTCAAGGGCAAAGTAGAAGATGAAATAGGTGAAGCATATTACAAGCTAAATCTGAGTCATGAGCCACCAGCTGGACCATACTACTTTACCTGACAAAGTCAGGGTTCCGGCTTTCTGTCCAAGAAGTTCTAGATGCAAAAAGCTGTGCACATTCTAGCATAACAGCAATCTGTGTCTGGGATGCATTCGACTTACTGTGCAAGCTCAGCACAGAAGACGTACTTGTCCATAGCTTGCATGATGACTTCCAAACATACTGAAACTACAATCATTGAGGTATCTGTGATCTAGCACATCTCAGAGATCTACATATTGCATGCAAGAGACCTGACCAGCTTGTTTTGGGTGAAACATCTAAGATTCCCTCCTTTCCAGAGAAGTAAGCATAATTTTTAAATACCTACAAGACAAGATTTCTAGATGGAAGATAAGGGATTTGTTCAGGGAAGGGCATAGTAACCCTCAACAAGCTAGTATTACTTCATTTGTTTGTTTGTTTGTTTTTTTAATCATATTGGTGGTCTGAGTCTCCTAGCAGCTCTGCTGAAAACACCTCTGATGAGCTTGAGTGCATCACTCAACTTCTGCAACCCCAGGAAAGAAACACTTACAGAAAAGTTGGCATTGTGCACTCTCCTAACCATATACTAAGCCAAGATTTTTGCCTGATCTTTGGTGGGACTGAGTTTCACAACTGATTACCAAGAAGGGCCTCATTCCCACTAGGATGAGGCTGTGAACCAAAATTTCTCTGAAATTCTTCACATAAGGAAATGTGACCTCTGAGAATCAGTCTTCAGCTTATCTGAGGCTTTGAAAAGCAATGATTGGACAAGAGTCCAAATGGCATTACATGCCATGAGAAACCATAGCTTGCCAATATCTTGCACACAGGTCCCACATGGTCAATGGAAAAGCATATGCTGAACAATTCTTTAAGAACAGTACAAAACCGGTGCCACTGCAGCTTCAGCCTCCAAGAAAGGGGAAAGGGGAGAGTTTCTGAGCTAGCCAAAGATAGCAGAAGGCCTTGCCAACAGTACGGGTAGCTGCGACTTAGCTATCCCCCAAGGATTGTGTTATTTTGGCACCCAGCAGACAGATTCCCTCAGCAATTCAATCTTTCAATCTGCTTTTTGCTGCCAACAATCTCTATACTGTTGAACACTGTGAGGAATAACTTTGGTGAAAGAAGTGCCATTGACAAGAGTCGCCTTACATAAGGTAGCAACTGGTAGGAGGTGGTGCTGGTGACTGCAAGTGAAATTAATGGGCTGTCAGATCCATTCTCAGAAAAAATGTGCAAAGATCATAAAAACCTCTGTTGCTAGCTGCTGTCTTGTTTGCTGCTGCAGAAGAAGTGCCAAGGACAGAATGGACATGGAGACCAAATTACCATCTCCTTGCTCTCCAGGCAGTTTCTGCCAGGTCAAGATTGAAGGCATACAGTGGGCAGGGCAGGGTGCCGAGGGAATTTGCACTGCTGCTGTTTTGACTGGATTTGCTTGCTTGGTACAGGAGAGAAGCCACGTACAGGACAGCAGTCTCCAGCCCACCCTTTCAGCCCCTTCCACAAAAGTATAATTTATTTACTGGAAAGAAAACACTCAGTGATTTGACTGGTCCAGCTTGCCTATCACCGAGGAGAAAAGAAATAACTACATATATTCATCACTGGCAGGAAAGGTCTCCCAAGCAATTCCCCTGACCCACCCCTCTGCAGATGGCTGCTCTGGACAAAGTACTGCCTGTCCTGCATTCCTGGTTTGTAATTTTCCTTCTATCTTCCACCCAGAGTCTCACAACTTCTGAAAGCTTTAAGGTGCAAGTGCACCACTCTACTAATGTGCAAAGCCCTGAAAACGCCTCTTCCCAAAACTATTAATAACGATGCATATAGGAGGAGTTCATGGGGAGAACCAAGTAACAGGTGGTAGAGATAATATTACACTGAAAAAGAGCAGAGCTGCCACTGCCCATGTGTTGAGAGGCTAATGTCTCACATTCATTGTCGTGTGCTAGAACACACTTGGAGCACAGAGAAATGTCACACAGATGTCATACACAACTTGCCAATCCAAGTCCAAGAGTTAGTTCATTGTACCAAACTCCCAATGCCAAAATCAAGGAAGAATTGCAAACACTGCTTATGTTTCAAACTAATCAACTTTTAACTCTTAGCTATTGTATAAATAATTTAAAGCACCACTGAACAAACATGAACATCTCTTTCTCAGTCACACTAGATCCTAACTGCTATCAGTGACGTCAAGAAACCCTGACCCTGGTTTTTAGTTAGGCTTCTGGTAAACAACAGATCATCTGGTATATTCAATGCTTAGTGCAGTAATGGCAGGTTCCTGCCTCAGGTTTTTCAAGCCTAAAACTACATAAATACCAAACCAACTTATTCAATGCCTTGATTTTTTAAGTCTTTGTCACATGCAACCACCACTTCAATTCAAAACCTTTGAAAAATCAGTCATATCTTCATGTCTCAAAACACCCCTTCAAGTATTTAACTCTACTCACCAAGTTTAAGGTTATCAGTAATTTGCTTTTGGATAATACTTTTATGCTAAAATGATGCTATAAATTCAGCAGTGTAGTAATTGCTTTATCCAACACATATTTGGACATTAACAGTATATTTGTATAGCTGTCCAGAGCAATCAGGCAGCAAAATGAAAAAGCACCCTAGCATATACTGTTACAGAGGTATAAAAATGCAGAGGGGTATAAAAATCTCAGCTGAAATCTAGTTTTCTTCTGTTAAACTGTTTTTTTAGATCACATTGCGTTATCTGTGAAAAGTGTTTATTGTTGGGGGGGTTGCACTATACACATCTGTTGCAATACACCGAACTCAGGAAGTCCCATGACACGTGTAGCACGGTGCATTACAGGCATGGCTCACATGCTTTGTTTAAGTATAAGACTGCATTACCACAATATTTCAGGCATGTTGAATACAAAGTCTTGCAACAAAAAGGTTTGGAGTTTTCCTGAAAAAAATCCGAATTTTATGGAGCAAAAGTTTTTTGGAACTGCTTTAGTTATATTGCTTTAGAGATCCTAGCTGAAATCTTACAACAGGGTTAATTTAAGTACTCCTGTGAAACACAGCGCAATTCATAAAAGTGCCCCAATCCTTTCTCATCCAAAATATGGCATCAGGAATGGTGTTTTCATCCCCTACTACTGTCTACACTGAGAAACAAATACAACACTGAATGATTTACTTCTTAAAAGCCTTAGCAGCTTCCATTCAACCAATGACTTGTAAACTTAGCTTATTTGTAAGTGACAGCCTGTAGTGTTTCCACCAATAAAACCTGATGTTAACTCCAGATGGGATTCAACAATGCAAGGCTACCAAAAAAGAATCAGAAAGTCAAAATATTAAACCAAGCCCAGAGATATCACTGTCATTGTAAGTGTACAGATGCAGAGCCCCAGGGCATCGTGTATACATTGGAGTAAAGGTGTTTCAAATCCAATGTCACATCTCTTTATGCAAGACAAATTTCAGTGAGTTGATACCCTCCAAACACCAGACACCTCACATGGGCCCAGAAAGAGTCCAACTTAATGACATCTCACCACGTAAATCCTTCAAAAGCCTAACTTAGGTTGGTCTGACATGATATGTAGGCCACATTTACCCTTCTGATATTAAAAAACAAACAAACACAATCTCCAAACCCAACCCCACAAGCACAAAAGCACACTAACATTTTTGATAAATAAAATCACAGTTACACTAGATCACAATTTCATTATGATTTCTCTCCTCTTAAGTCAAGTAATTCAAAGTGTTTTATTCTCTCTACGTAACATCTCCCTCTAAGCTCTTGCTTTCGGTTCGTGAAACTTCCAAAGCACTTCAGAGTGATACCACACAGGAGCCAGTGCTCTTCACCTCGACTTTCCTGGGATCCCTACTCCACAGCAGGAAGCAGCTGTTGCAGCTTCTACTTTTCTCATGACCATTTCTTAGAAGCTATCCCCTCTTACTCTTTTTCCTTTCTTTTATCACATCAGACTTCTGTTTCCTTTTCCAGACAGTTCTTAGTAGGGCAATCACTACCCAGATTTTGTCAAAGGATACCCTTCTCAGCAAGGTGCTGCTGTCTCTCCCAAGTATTTCTCTTCCACCTGGAGCAGGGCTGGTCTTTTACTTTTTGTTTTGACCTTCCCAAGCAGGCTTTGTTGTACCAGAGTACAGAGGCTAATCCCATGAGGGACCCAGCTCAGTAGCACACAGTCTGCAGGTAGTAAAATTATGGGTCTCCAAGAATCACCAAAAACTAACGCTCTAAGCACCAGATGCTTGAACAGCAGACTCCCAGCCAACATTCTTCAACTTAGTTCTGGAAAGGCTAGGCTTGGGACAGCTGGGGAGTTGCATCTCAAGGCACTTAAGGTAACTCTTCCTTCTCCTGCAAGCACCAATTAAGAGGCTTTCTAGTGCCAGTTTTTATGAAGAGTACGAGAAATGAAAGCTCATTTCTCATCATCTCACTCCTGACCTGGGGTTGAATTATAATAAGAATTATTAAACTCAAGGTGAATGGCTCCAAAGCCCATTACACATTCCCTCAGCCATCTAGTGTGCAACTACCCCAAGCTGCTGTTATTTTTAATCTTGTAATACCTGTGGTAATATCAGTCACCGAAACTATTTTGTTTGTACCCTGAAGCACAATGGCACAGTTTTTGCAAATTTCAGCTAACTCACAAAAAACCAAATTGAATGAGTAGGCTTTTGCCAGGCTGATTTCTGCCAACTTACCAGAAGTCATTTCAGTAATTTATTATCAGCATAATCCAATTTCATTATATGTCTCTCTTATCTTTTGTCTGTCCTTGTGCCTGCAGTAAATATGCATCTGTAAATTATTAGTACTTGGATAACACAAAATGCAGCTAATGAGTTAGGAGAAGAGATGGAAAAATGTTGCCTCTGACTGAGAAGCTACTCAACACCAAGAGAAGTGAACACATAAGAATATGCAGAGAATAATTTCCTCTGAATTCTTCTCTTATACATAAAGAAAGTTTTAAAGGGCCCAAGTCACCATTAGCAAATAAAATCTCCAGGCGCAAGTCAAGAACAACAATACAGATGACATTGTGAAAGATACGTCTTGCTCCAGGCCAGAATGAGGGCCTTGTGCAGTCAAGGAAAGATCTCCAGTGACAGTCGTGACTCTATTAAATTGCTTGCACAGGGAAAAGTTGTTGGAAGGCGACAGACTTCTAACAGCTAGTGAGGACACTGCTTTTAAAGTGAGAACTTCATAGCAAATGGGTACCCTACAAAGGGTCCTTCCCTTACCCAGAATTTGACAAGGAAGAAGGCATTAGCTGGCCCCCTTTCAAAGAGCTCCTTCAGGCCCCCTTTTTTCTCAGGGAACTTGTCATAGATCTGCCGGATATCCACTGCCTCGAGGTAGGGGTCATTGTAGCTGGGGCTTGACTGCCCAATGTGCACAAACAGGTGTTTGTTATACTGCAAGAAGAGGAAAAACATGGAATTAGGAAATTGTTCAGTACCGTTCAGTACATACTGAACATTCATTATTCTTCACAGAAGACTACTGGAAGTCACCGAAGATTTGATAGCACTTTTTTATCTAAAAGAGGAGAAGTATTAGCAGAAATATCTCTGCTAACACCAGCTCATGCTGTTATTTCTTTCCTATCAATACATCCATGCTTCTTGCTTCTTCTGAAACATTACTGTAGTTTTTTTTTCCTGTAGTCACTCCTAAACCATTGCCTCATGCTGCTGCTATATAGTCTGAAATAACCTGAAATACAGTGTTACCTGTCATAGGTCACTCAGTCAAACATCAGTGCTCCTGTCCTATGAAGGGCTGCCTGAAATCCCACAGCAAGGTACCAGTCAAATACTATCATCTTTTCTGAACTTTCCTATCTCAGACAGAGGAAATGTAACCAGCCCACCACCAATGTACGTCTCAAGATGCAGTATCACAAGGTTTAGTGAGACAGGCAAATCTTACTACTTCCATTTTATAGGTGGCACCATGGAAACACATGGATGCAAATTCATCCCACTTGCCCCCAAATTTAAGTCCCCAGTGCACCAGAGAAATACGTGGCTTCATGTGATCTTACCATCATCTGATTCTGGGTCTGTCCTCCAAGGCTGAACGGGACAGCTAGAATAGCCCAGCAGGGGCTGTACCACTGTCTTATGACCTCAGTGCCTTGAGCTCTGGTATGTATCCATGACCCTGGGAAGGGAGGCCAGAAGCACATGGCACAGAGCTGGCTATATCACTATAGGCAATTCTATCCTCTAAGAGAAGGATATCTTGTGTTTCCCAAAGATGGCTTTCTATTCTCAGTAGAGCAATGAACCAAGAGCTACCTGAAGACAAAAAATTAATGAGGGGTGGAAGTCAGGTGTGTATCTTACTGTGTCTTGGTCTTGTTGTTGTTCCAAGAATGCAGAGAATTCTAACATCCAAAGTTTGGAGCTAGCAACCCTTCGTCCTTGCCAAGCTGGTGCTGATGGGGAAGGTGAGAGGCCCGTAGGAGACTCAAACCCTAAGCACACAGGATTTATATAACAAAATTTAGAAAGAGAAAAGTCGGTAATAGCTTTCCAGTAGAACACCTGTTGTCAAAGCCAACTAGTTACATTTTCTTATGACTTCAGTCATCATGCAAAAATATCATTCACAAGGTCCTCACTCTACCTGTGCTCTAAATGGCTTGTCAGGTGCCCTCAGCTAAGACAGCACTGTCAGTGTTGGTAATGATGTGAAAGACAATCTACCTGTTTTTGACACCAGAGAAAACATGTTCAGCAACTTTAAGAGGACCTAGATTGAGCCCTAAATGAGCGGTGAAATAAACTGCTTTAGTATCAGAATGAAGCATCACAATTAACATGACCATTAACCTCTCAAAATGGGGAAACTGAGAAAGAAAAGATATTTGTTGTTCCACTTAATGGGAAATTGGAAAGGCAATCATGTTATGATGGAAAACAATGTTCTAGTACATGCAGCATGGTGGAAGAACAGTAGAGATACGTAAACTTTTATTTTCTGTTGAGCCAGGAGGAAAAGAAATCCCAAAACAACCAATCTAAAACAGGAAAAAATGTTTTTTAATACAAAACAAAATTAAAACGCTTCAGCTCTCTCAGTAAAAGGATGGGAACTGGTGAGAAGGGGAAATTATTTTGGGGCTCACTGAAATATTTCGATAGGTAAAAATATTTTTTAAAAAAAATATTTTAAAAACTTTTTAAAGTATTGGCTATTTTTGAAGTTGGAATATAATTTCAAAGCAAGGAACTATATTTCCTTACCTACCTGGTAATGGCAGCGGAGGCTGTACAGCGTAAGGTTGTTGAGAAAAAGGTTTCACACTATGGAAGTACACAAAGAGAGATGGTTAACAAAAAACCAAACCAAAACAAAGCAAAAAGACTCTTGACCAACTGTTTGCACAGATTAGATCAAGTATTTCTCCTGAGGGAGAAAGTGGCATAAGTGTCTTTAGGAAATTACTTTCTGTGTGGGCAAGAGAGGGTCATGGAGAAAGACTCAAAAAACAGTAAGGGGCCAGGACTGGACTGAATAAGATTTCCCTGCAGGTGTTCAGCAGTCTTTCCCTGCACAATTGTTATTCAGAGATCCTTATCAGCCTATTAATAGCTGGTGCCCGTTCGTTTATCCTTTTCTTTCAACCACAGACAGATTTAAATTTATGCAAGTGGATATATGTCTGGGCTGGATGCCTCTCAGACTTTTAGGCCCAGATTCAGAGATGTTCAACACCCACAACTGAACCTAGCTTTCAAGACAGCTCAGCTCCATTTTAACACCACTGCAAAAAAAATCAGGATCTGGAAACATCACCTAACATCAGGGATGGCAAATACTTCAAGCTTCTAAAAGAACCTCTCACATTGATGCTTCCTCATTCACTTTCAAGCTAAAGGCATAAAATATACTTTTTGTTCCTCCTAGGATGGCTTCTATTCTTTTACTAGCCATTTTTCCCCACAAGGTATTTTAATAGTATCTGTTCCCTGATCTGCTCCACAAACATTAGCAATAGCACCACAAGAGAGCAGGAACACATGGCTTGCGTGAAGAACATACTCCCTTCCAGCTGCTTGTCCTTAAGTTGGCTTAAATTGCTTCTCTTAGGTTATGTGACAAAAAGTGTGTCCCCATACAAAAAAAGCAGCCCAGAAGAACAATGGCAGGCAGAGCAACCTGAATAATACACTGAGACAACTACACCCAGGGCCATCACTGGTGAAGGATCAGCCCATCAAAGGCTCATCTCCACACTGGGGCAGGGGAGCCCCAGTAATCCTGTCAGAGAAACAGAGCCCCTGCCAGGGCTGTCACAGGAGAGCCATCAGCCCCATTGTCTAGGTGTGAAACCAACCCAGTGAGCCAGCTGGGGAGGCTTACAAACCAGTCACCTTACAAACTGAGGGGGTTACTGCCTAAATGGTATAGGACATGCTATGGGATGCAAGGGAAGAGCATTTTGGGATTGCACAAGATTTATTATGGGGATGTTTAGGGAGAATATGGTGATAAAAGGTGCCAGTCGCATGTAAGAAGGTCAGTACAGTTGTCTGTCCATGCCCTGCACCTTGTCAGAGCAGTCTGTCCTATCTTCTCACCAAATTATTTCTAATTGTTTTCCTGCATGAGGAGCTCTCAGTTCTGTGTCTATGTGTGTGTGTTTCTGGAGTGCCAGCAGCAAGTGAGGGTGTGATCACTAGCAATTATCAAGCCAGACTAGCCAGCAAGTAGATGGTTTGGGAGCCAGCTGTGTGTGTCTTGAGGGGTAAGGATGCTTTCAGAGGGACCAAGAGGTTCAGGCCAAATGACAGAGAGACTGTGGAGTCTGGAGGTCGACTGAAAGATGAGTTTGTGTGTGTATTTATCTCTGTGGGAGGCAAACTGGGGAAAGTGAAGACCCAGCTACTGGAGAGATTCAGTGTGTGTGTGTTTGTGCACATGCATATGTGTTTGTGTGTGTGAGTGAGAGGCCTGCACTAGCAACTGGAGTGGGGCTGTGTCCTCAAGGGCTTACCTGCCTGGGTGCCAGCATACAGGGAGACAAGGGATCCCAGGGCAGCTACTGGATGGACCCACAGTGCATGTGTATTTCCCACTAACACACCTTCACCCTCATCAGCCAGAGAGGGGTACAGGATGAGGCTGTTGGTGCTGTTTGTATTTGTGTGAGTGCTGAGCGTTGTCTGTCTGTGCTGTTCTGTGTGGCCAGCCATGTGTATATGTGTGTATGTGCAATGTATATGCATGTTTGTGTGCGTGCCTACCGGGAATATATGCTCAGCCTCGCTACTGGTTGAACTTGGGAGCATGGAGTTGCAGCAGCCTCACCTCTATCAGGCTGCTAGATTCAGTAGCTCCCTAAAAAAAAACATATTGGGCTGCTTGAGTCATGGGACACATTAAAGGAGTGTAATCCATGTTGAAGGTACCATATGAAGACATAGGGTTTTATCTATTTAAGATTCTCTCATGATTCTCAGTTTGGCTTCAACCATGGGCCTTAAGTCTCAGATCCACGATCAGGGAATCTGTCTGCAAGCAAAGACTACATTATCTTAGCTATTACAAGGTTTATAATACACTAATGGTGTTCCTCAGGCAGCATAGAGGAAGCAGCAGAAGCACCTGCTTTGGATGCTTACATGAAGGAATACTCACTCTTGGGAAGATCCAGCTTGGCCTGGCAAAGCTCCTTGCCAAAACTGCAAGAGAACAACATACAGGCAAAAGTCACCACTCTTAGGACAGAGATGAAAAGCAAGGCTTGCTCCTTTCTGAGGAAAGAAACTGCAAGCTCACAGGCTTTTAAAGATGTGACTGAGCTATCTCTCTTCTTTCTATCTTCCTATCTTCCTGCTTTCATCCTTGTGGAGGTGCTGACTGGTCTTTGTTTTTTTTCTACACGCTACTACTAGTGACATGCAAGCAACTGCCCCAGTAGAGGTTTTTAATGTTAAATACTATGTATGCACCTTGTGCCTACATCTCCAAAGCTTTAATGATGCTTACTCTGTTGGAGAGACCATTTTCCCCAGGAGAGCACCACAGGAGCATTTTGGCAGAAATCAATGCTCAGCAAAAGCTCACTAGGCCCAGCTCAAAGGTTAAGGGATGCCGACAGGCCTCCTCTAGTAAGTATTTTATATAAGGGCCATCAGTTTGTGATCTAAGCACTCAGGATGAGCTTGGGAATGATAAGCTTGAGAAACGGTCAGGATGGCCCAAATAGTTTTAATCCAACAAGATCGTGGATTAAGAAAGTGATACAGACACCTAAAAATATTTCAGGCAGCTGAAAACCCAAAGGATCTGATTGTTCTCTCACTTGTGTCATTTTAAAAAAAAGCATATAGCGAAACTCTATTGTTTTACATCGGTGTGAGCAAAGAATCAGACCCAAACTGTTGAAGCCATACGACAGATTTCCTCTACAAAGACAGTACCTTTTGGCCCATTCTTTCTGATGTTCTCAGGATTTTCCTGAGCAGGTCCCAACACCCTTTCAAATACTCAAGCGTCTTCAGCCCAACCCTTCCAAGACATTGATTCACTCACCCCGGAAACAGCAGGGTAGGCTGGTCGTGGGAGACCAGGCAAGGCCATTTTACTATGGAAGGCAGTTGCAGAGATAATCTGGGCAGATGACATTGTAGCCATACTCTGCATGGCTTTATCTTTAGCTGCCTGATCCTATGGGCAAGAGTAGAAACAGAAAAAACAGAATTATTATAATGATAAACAAGTTGTCTGGTCTAATGCTGCATAACCAGGATTCTCATCAGCTTCTTTGTAGGGAACAAGCATCTCCGAAAACCTGGGCAGCAGACTCACCAATAACTGTCCTAAGAACTCTTCAAAGCATGTAAGTCTTTCACCCATTACTACTTCAGATATGGTTAATCATCCTTTCTGAAATGCTGGGATCACTGGTTTAGAGACTGCTAAGCATTTATCCTTTCTGTCTGAAGGCTTTCAGCTGCACAGCTGAAATGTTTTGTTATGGAAAGTACAATCCTAATTGACTCTTGTGTTTTAATCATTGATAAGAATATTCAGTGGGAAAGACTCTTGCTTATCAAAAAAACACTCTAAGAACAAGCTCACAAAAGGAGTTTGTCATCATCACTGCAAAAAGACTACCTCAATTTGGGACTGCATTAGTCTCAGGTAGAGTTGATCATTTTATTCCCATCCCTGGGGAAACAGGAAATCTTAGTAACCTCCCAGGGCACATATGCAAAGACATTCCTTTTTGTGTTTTAACGGGGCTGTGGAATTGCACACATTTTTACAGGCAATGACAGTGCAACAACTAGGGGGTCTGATGTATGTTTAAAACAAATAGCATTCTTCATTTCTTCTTCCAAGGAATAAATAGACAAACAAAAGCACTTCCCCACGTTCTGCCTTTCCTCCTACATCCCCTACAATTAATCTTCATCCTTCAAACACTCCACATTTATCTGTGACATTATAATAATAATGGCAATGCCACAGATGAATTCATGGCTTGGAGAAACTGCTGAAAGAGGTAAGCTGTTGCTGTCGTCTTCAAGAATTCTCACTTTCCACTTGCATTCACTGAACTGCAGTAAGTTCTCACCCTTGGGTCTCCAGCCTCTCTAACCCCTTCGCTTTCTCTAAGGTTTTCTAAAGTTCAAAGCCCAGGGATTCTGAGGTGTCTAACACAAAAACATTTGGAGGAGACATAACAAAAGCTCAAGAATAAATGATAATGTTTAAGTGGAATGATCAGTAGCAATGGGCAAAACTTACCTATCTTCTTTTTTACAGTATCTGTGACTCCTATTAGTACCATTCAAGTGAATGGAAGGGAAACATTTTAATTGCTGAGAAAGTACCTAAGATTCTCCAAAGCTATGGGAAAATTTTTCAGAATCCAGTTTAAATTATGCTTTAGGGAATACTTTAAGGATTACCTACAACATTTTTAAGGGTAAGGATTCTTTTCTGTTTTTTCATGACATGCATAAGGACCATTTCCCAGTTGCCATTGCAGAAAAAGATTTTTTCCTCCCCTTACTTTCTCACTGGAAAAATTGTATTTGTCTACCTGAGTTTATACATGAGTTTATGGGGAAGAAGCATTTACTTGTGGAATTATTAAAGTAAAAAAAAAAAAAGAAGAATTAAGAAGGGAAAAGATTTTATCTATTAACCCCTGTTGTGTTTTTCTGTTTTGTTTAAATGCCTGACAGACTGCTCTTAAAAGCATGCTTTTGTAAAAGACATCTCCTTTCTCTTTCAGCTAACAGTTCTGTATTCATTTGTATCATGTTTCCAGTACAAAAAAAAAAAGAAAATGAAGCAACAAAAACTTTTGCCAAACATTTGCAATGTTCGCATTTTCTTTTATTATTCTCAAAATGCAAAATAATAAATAATAATAATAATAATAATAATAATAATAATAATAAATAATAGTAATACCACCACCACAGTTTCCCTCTTTTTCCTTAGTACAGGTGATATCTATTAGGCACCCAGGACATGGAAAACTACTGATTTCTGGGAACAGATTTTTCTCCAGGCTTTGCCCTGCTTTCCCACCTTTATCTGTTATAGGCACAGTGCACACTTAGAAAAGACACTCCAGTTTCTGTGGAGATGGTAGTATTATAGTAATTGCTCTGAAAAGTCAGCATGTAGCTGCTCTGATCTCTAGGATATAAATATGAAAACGTATACTCTCTACGGAAAATGAACAGTGATAGAAGAACACACAGCTATCAGCAGGAACTTGGAAGAAGGGCAGCAGCTTTTGTGGTTTCATTTCCTTGCTCTATGAAAATGACTAGCGAAAGCAAAGAAGTAAATGAGTTGAATCAGTGCTGCAGACTTGCCTCTGCAGGCAGAAAGGAACAGTCTGGTACTGGGGAATGGTTCACTGCAGGCAGCTGCGCAGAGCTCACAGCATGGCCTGGGGTGATGTAAAAGGAGAACAACCAATGGTTCCATGGAGCTCCCTGAGACACCTTCGTTCCCCGACAACAAAAACGGCCAGCTCCTGTGTGCTAAGTGGAAACAGGCTCGGCTGACTGGCTTTTCAATCATGCCAAATCCCAGAGCTGTGACATGCAAGGAACAGAATCAAGGTTACAGATATAAGCAGCAGTAAATCTTTTAACACCCTGGGCAGTTGTTGTTTCCTACTCACTCTAACTTGCCTCTCAAGCAGGCCTCCACCTGAATTGACCACTTAACAGCACCACAGGTTTCAAGCTTAGGCAGCCCTACCCAGGAGCACTGAATTAGATAGTTGTAATTTGTGGCTCCATCTCTTTATCAGAGCAGCTGGAAACACAACAGGCTAATGACAGACACAACACCATTTTCTAAAATGGACCTGGGGATGGGATGGGATGGTGGCGGGGGGGCAGTCATGACTTAGAGGTAATCACTGTTTGCAATAGAGATGCATGCACTACAGCACTGGTCAAGACTGAGTGCCAACAGTTCACTCACAGACAGTCCACTTCTCCTGATGCCCAGCAAGGAGGTGACCAGACAGCCAAGAGGAAGCACTAACAGCCATCCACTCAACAGTCAGGGCTGGACTGGGCTGTCAAAATCCTCATCATCACCTGAAACATGGAAGATCAGGGAAGCAAACACACTTCCCTCCAGATCACTTATTGCCATACCAAATCAGGAAGGTCAGCATGCACCTTCCTTCTCTGGCTGTCTCAGTGATACATAACGAGGACCTGACCTCACATCCTGCTCAGCGAGCCCTTTCTGGATGGCTCACATTCTAACAGGGGACACCCTCTTGTGCAATTGTCACCTATAAACTTGACCTTCTTGACATTTCTGGCAATTCAGTCTGAGGACATAAACCATCTCCCTGCTTCAAATCTGAGTGGAAACAAATGTCAAGAGGTATCAGTTCATTAGTGTGATCTCAGAGCTCTTCCTATAGAAAGAAAAACACAGATTTGCTCAAGTAGTCAACCATTTTCTTTCTCATTAGCCCAGGCCTCTTCAAATTAGATCTGAATTAATCAAGGGGCAAAGTCTATTCAGCTGGCATCATTTTACGTGAGAAGATGCCAGCTGGCTTTATTGCTTCCTCTCAGTGGTTATGCCAACTCAGAACACTTTCTTACGGACAACTCCACATCACTACCATGAGTAGAGGTGGAACTAGCACTGCAGTAACTGTAAGGCTACCCTTTCCCAAGGCCACCACAGCACCAGGGACTGATTACTTGTCAGCATTTGTATCCATAAGCCCCTCCTTCTCAGGTAAACATTCCTGGCATACTACCAAGTCTAAGGGTCTTTCAGACTTCGATGACAGCAACATAAACCAGAGGTAGAAATCAGACACATAAAAATTAAAGTTATTGTTTCTTTAGTCTTTAAATAGAATTGCTCCAGACGTCACAGAGCTACAACAATACAAGTGTTTGCACAACACTTCCTGGGAAGTACCTTTTCCTCCCTAGCTTACTAGAGTTCAGTGGCTAATCTCACCCTTTTTTAAAGCTATTCAAAGAGGGAATGGATGAGGGAATGTCTGAGTCAGAGGGCTTGCGTGGTATGTTAAATGATACTCATCATACCTTGAGCTTGGCTTGGATCTCTCTAGCTTTCCGCCTTGCCAGGACCTGGATGTGACTAGATACCTGCATTGAAAGACAAAATCCATCTTCATTCCAGAGGAGTACTTGGTAGCTACTTGCAGAAGTAAACATACTTTAGGCATCTTGTTCAATAGGGAGTTATTTAGGGTTAAGAGGAGGGGGGGTTGAGGTAGCAACGAGATGCTTTTCTGACCATAACTTAAGTGTCATGAAATGAGGTGGGGGACCAGCAAAGGTGGGCCATTTAAGGCCTTTTCCAATTAAAATGGCTTTATCAAGGCAGAGACCTCATCTAAAACTGAAGAACCCATCCTTAAATCTAGGGATTGAGAGTTCTGATCTCTCTGCTTCCCATCTTGGCCTCCTCTTGGGAGAAGGGAAACCCATGTTCCATATCCCTTCCTGACTGTTATATAATGACTCTCAGAACTTCCTCGTATCTACTGTGGGCTGAAATGCATCACAGAATGATTTAGGTTGGAAGGAACTTCTGGATGTCATCCACCAACCCCCTACCCAAAGCAGGTCTAGGTTGCTCAGGGCTTTGGCCAGCATAGCCTGGACTATCATTCCCAAATTACAAAGATTCCTTTTTCATCCTGTGATGCCAGATATTTTCAAAATCACAATTGCTGTCCATCTGTCTGGGCTGAACAAAGAATATTCATATAGAGGACCACTGATGTTCACTGAAACGTTCATTAGTAGACCAAACAAAATAACACACTGTTTAACAGTAGAAAAATTTGTGTGTCAGGATGTGGTTGGGAGACATGAGCATTACAGTCCTACTGTAAAATGCCTGAGCTGACTCTTCCCACCATCCTTATTAACCAGCTCAGCACAACAACCTCTTTCCAGCAAAGCCAGAAAGTAACAGCAAGTGAACAGAAAGGGATTCGTTCTCATAAGCCCTCATTATGTCTAGTGGTCCAAAGAAGCTAATGTTTACAGGGAAAACTTTACACTTACCTGTTTCCTTGTGCGTGTTTTCCCTGTTCTCAGCTTAATATAGCGGGCAATCAGCTCATTTCGGCCTGGAACAGAGAAATAATGCAAATACAAGTTTAGAAAGCTATGACCCCAGGGAAAAGATGCACAATGGAATTATCTATCTATAGAGATCAGCAGTGGGGTGATACCCTGTCACACTACTTTCTCTCTTAGAAAGGTATTAATTGGTTCACATGGCAGAGATCTGAGTTTTAGGACCAGAACTTTGGGCTGCAAATTCTGTTTCCCAGTTTGCATCTGTATAGCTTAAAATTACCAATAAAAAGGAGAATCATATGCTTTGCTTAATAATTACATTACCACAGTGTGTAGAAGCTGTAAACATGGATCAAGATCGCCAGTACAAACAAAGAAGAAAAAGGAAAGCCACTCACCCTAAAACATTCAGAAAGGCAAGAAGGAAGATCCAGGAAACAACAGGCCAGTCAGCCTCACCTCAATCCCTGGGAGGTGATGAAGCATATAATTCTGGAAACCATTTCCAGATACATGAAGGACAAGAAGGTGATTGGAAGTAGTCCACGTGGATTTACAAATGGGAAATCATTCGTAACCCACCTGATAGTTTCTACAGTGAGGCGACTATCTTGGTGGATGAGTACAGAGCTGTATATATATAGACTCTAGTAAGGCTTTTGATGCTGTGCCCCATAACATCCTCATAGGCAACCTGACAAAGTATGGGTTAGATAAGCGGACAAGGAGGTGGATTGAAAACTGGCCGAATGGATGGGCCCAGAGGGCTTTAATCAGTGGTAAAACGTCCAGTTAGAGGCAAGTCTCTAGTGGTGTACTGGGGCAAATACTGTTCAACATCTTCATTAATGACATGGACATAGTGCACCCTCAGCAAGTTTACAGACAATACAAAACTGTGAAGAGGCCGATACAGCAGATGGCTATGCTGCCATTCAGAAGGACCTTGACTGAAGAAATGGGCCGACAGGAATCTCATGAAGTTCAACAAAGGAAAATGCAAAGTCCAGCACCTGGGGAAAAATAACCCCAAGTACTAGTATATGCGGGGGGCTGACAATCTGGAAAGCAGCTTTGCAGAAAAGGACTTGGGGGTCCTGGTTGACAACAAGCTGACAATGCACCCTCATGGCAGAAGGCCAACAGCATCCCAAGCTGCATTAGGAGGATTGTTGCCAACAGATCAAGGGAGGTGATCCTTCATCTCTACTCAACACTGCTGAGGCAACATCTGGAGTACTGCATCCAGTTCTGGGCTCCTCAGCACGAGAAAGATGTGGACATACGGGAGTGTGGACCACCAGCAAAAGGTCCACAAAAATGATTAAGGGATCAGAGAATCTTTCATATTCTCTGATGAGAATATGATTCTCAGGGGACAGGCTGAGAGAGCTGGGACTGTTTGGCCTGGAGAAGACATAGGGAGAGTTTTATCAATGCATATAAATACCTGACAGGAGGCAATGAAGAAGAGGGAGCCAGCCTCCTTTCAATAGTGCCCAGTGAGAGGACAAGAAACAACAGACACATACTAAAGCACGTGAAATTCCATCTGAAAACATGAAAAAGAAAAAAGGAAAAAAAAAGAAAACCACAAAACTTTTTTACTGTAGGGGTGGTCAAACACTGGCAGAGGCTGCCCAGAGAGGTTGCAGAGTCTCCATCCTTGGAGATACTGAAAACCTGACTGGACACAATCCTGGCCAACCTGCTGTAGCTAACCCTGCTTGAACAGTAGGGCCAGACTAGACAATCTGAAGAGATCCCTTCCAACCTAAATGAGTCTGTCATTCTGTGACTCTATAAAGAAAATAAACAACAACGGGGAAATACATGGAAATAGTTACACAGAATTTATCAGTGTGACATGATACAGTGAATTAAAAGTGCTTTCAGGCTCTTGCAGGCATCCCAAAAAAGGAGCATTCTTCAGAAGACATATAGAGAAGGAAGCTTAGCTTTGTGGAAGGTTTGGGGAGCTCCCATAAACAGGAAGGTGGGGCACTGGCTGGGAGAGGTGAAGGAATCCTTGTCCGATTATGGAACAAGCATACATTGCAGGCTGAAGAGAGGTTTTACACCTTGATTTTAAGAGATGACACAGTGAGATTAGGCCCTTCAGGGCCAAGGGAAATGAAGACAAGTAGCTTTATGTTCAATGTGAGAGGAGAGGCAAATGCAGAGATGCAAAGAAAAGATGGTCACGGTGACAGATGAGGGAAATGGTATTAACAGCAACATGAATGAAATGGCTAATGAAACATGAAGCTACAGGGTCACTGGTACAGAATTTGAAATTGCTTGAAGAAGACTTAGGTACAGGATTTAAAAATCAGGAAGAGAGGCAGAGAAGGCTAAGCTACTGACAACTTCAGCAGTGAACAGAAGAAGCAAACTTAGACCCAATTCACAGCTAGCACCACAGAACTGTTTGAGAGTGGACACCAAGACATGAGGCAGACTATGCAGGTTCCATACACTGGCTCCCATGTATCAAATATAAGCAGACACACAGATTTTATTCTCTTCCTGTTAATGGAGTAATAAAGAGCAGAAACAGAAAAGCAGCAGCTACACATCTAGAACTCTAGGCTGATTCAAGGCAGAAAACATGACAGAAAGAGGAGGCTCTGCAAAATAATACATTTGTGGTGACCACACTAGCAGCGATATAGTACCTCAATAAAAAGTTGGGAGTGGGAAATGCAAGGCTGTGAAACATCTTATATGGCTGCAAGGAATGAAGCAAGAATAAACTGGGAAGCAAAGCCACAGCTCTTGTGAAGTTTATTTATAACAAAATTGTGAAAACTCAGTATTTTCTATGGAAAGTTTATGGGCTGAATGGAGAACTTGTACATTAGGACATCACAGACATCAAAAAAGCAATCAGTGAAAATAGATGCAATATTTATTCCAGTAGTTTAATATTCCATGAAAAAGTTGTCACTTTTTATTTTTTATTTTAAACCCTTGTTTAACTCAACCCTGAAAAAAATGAATGCAAGGAAGGACTCTGTGCTAGAGATTGACCACCCAACCCGTTAGGGAAGGGCTGGCAAAGCTCCTAATTCCATCTGTTTCTGAAGCAGAAGAATGTAAATGTCCATGACTGCATTTAGGCCGTGTTCGTGAAAGATAACCAAAGCACACACACAGGGATGGGAAAACATTTTACATTTACAGATCTTAATCTTTTCCTATTGGTGTCATTACAGAAGCTCTCCTTATTCCCCTGGGAGAAGAATCAGGTCTGTAGCTGAGAAAACAGCTCCAGCTCCTCTATACACAAATTAGGAACAATTTCTGTGCCAGAAACACAATGCCCAGCATGTAACCACTGACCTCTTCAGTTCCCACAGTTTCAGCATTAGCACGATGACATGCCCAGTAGAGTTTGATGGGAGCAGATGCTGTTATGCTGCCTTCCACCTGGCTGCTTTTCCAACCAATGTAACCATTTTTACAAAGCCGAGACCGATTACTAGCGACACATACCCACATCACCTTTTTCTAGTGCCAAGAATAATATTTATGGCTTTTCAAAGCCTCCATGGATCCAAGTTGAAAGGTAAGAAACAGCAGAAGTGATTCTTCTCACACAGATGCCGGCATATACGAAATTTCAGAAGGACAGTTTGACACACGTCAGAAGTGGGAAATGTGCAGAACAAAACAAGGTGCTCAAACCCCATTATCTATAAAGAAACAAGAAGGAAAATTTATATACATCAAGAGGACCCTTTGAGGGGCAAGGGGAATGAGTTAATGGAAGAGAGAGGAAAAACTAGCCTTGAGAAGAAGTGGATGTGGAGAATTTCAGGCAAACTTTTAAAGGGTGCATATTGGGCTATACTGACAATTTGAACACATGGAAACTCTCCAGACACTGGCTTAAATACGGGTCATCCTTGCAAAACTAATTTCAATGGATTCTCAACCAGATATAATAAATGTTATGGAGCAAATTTAGCTTGTGTTTCCATGAAAGTCAAGAAATTATACAGACTGAGCAGTCTGACAGAGCACTGTTCTGCTTCAGCAGTAGAGGGCTGCAGGGGTAATCTGTTTGAGAGGATGCCATTAACAGCCCCGTGCCAGTCACAGTTGATTCTAGCCATCTCCAAAATGGATGAAAACAAGAATCCATCAAAACCTCAACCAGTCGGAGGAGCACAAGCTACCTTTGCTCAAATGTATTTTGGAAAGGGCAATAGCCACTAGGGGCAGGAGACACACGAGGAGACACACAAAAGGAACCACAAAAAGGAGACGTGTGAGGATGCACAGAAGGAGAAATGCAAGATATGTAAAAAGACACATTTGGAGAAAAGGAGACACGTGGTAGAGGACATTGTTGGGGACATGGCTGGAAAAGTACTCTTGGAAAGAGGTGCTCTGTGGCAGAATGAGTGGACTTTGAGGCAACTGCAGCCCATGGAGGACCTATGCCAGACCAGGGACAACTCTGAAAGGACTGCAGCCCATTGAAAACCCACGTAGGAGCAGAGGAGCAGCAAGAAGCAAGGAGTACCAGAGGAAAAAAAATAAAAAGCAAGGACTGCCAGAAAGAAACCTTTACACAGTGACCCCAACCTCTTGCACCACCCAGCACATCATCAAAGGAATTAGGAGGGACTAAGTGTTATAGAGAATAAAACAAGGGAAGCTGAGACTAGGAAGCAGGGAGGTAAACTGTAGTCAAGCCTGGGAAAGTGGGAGGTGTTTCCCTCAGTGTGTGTTTAACTATTTGTCTTTGACAACATTAGCAAAAATTGCAAAGCTCTCTCAGGCCATGTACTTCACTGGAGAAGACTAGAGGGAGAGGAAACTGTTGTATAAATTGCATATATTAGAAGCTGGTATAGAAATTCTCTAGAGAGAAATTTTCTAGAGAGAACATTCAAACATGGATCCTCAAAATTTCCAGGTTTAGAATTCACTTCCCACTTGCCACCACCTCTCATACAGCCTTCCTCTTCCAGAAGTGTGTCCACACAGAGCCAGGGAAAAACAGAAAGATGGCAGAGTATATTAAGCTAATAAAGATACTGGTAGCAAAAACCCCAGATCATTCTACAAAGACATTAGCATCACAGGGATTACTAAATACAGAACTATGCAAGTTGCCAAGCCCAGTAACCTCTGCAGCAAGAACGTATTAAATTACCATGAATCAAAACTGCAAGAGAAGCAAGTCCTAAATGTCTTTTGTTTTTCTTATCAGAAGTTAGATGCAAGCAGGTATTATGCTGCTGGAAGCCTATAGGTTCGCAGTCTCTGGAAAGCACTTTCTTTGTTTCACAACCCTGGCTGCAGGGTCAGCAAAGTCTAGCACTCTTCACTTGGCTGGAACAGGCAGAGCTGTCATAAACTGTCAGATGGTTCATTTTTTAGAGCCATGTAAAGTGTCCCTCAGTAATCTGATCATATGTTGTGTTCTTAGAATAACTCCCGCTGAGGCCTGCTATGGTCACCAGAACCTGCCAACAGTTGTGCCTCCTCTGTCGAAACTGCGCATTGGGTTTCATGAAGCTCTAGCCAACATACCAACTGCAGCGCAGCACCCTAAAGCTCTTTATCCTCCCTGTAGCCTTCCCCTTGGAAGCATGGCATGAAAAAAGGAGTAAAGAGATACTCTCATGTTCTTTACCTCTCACTCCTAACAGATAAATTTCCAAGGGCATCAATTTAGCTCCCACTCCCTCTTACACTAAATTGAAAAATTTTGCATTCAGTAGTTACCCAGGAAGGTGTTGCTAAGAGCAGTGAATAAGGAGGCTTTTTGATTCTCCATTCTACACCTGTGCTCCTTTCAATATAAGAGGAGAGAAGTGTCTGCCTCTGAGGAAAGGGGAAAATCAAGGAAATTCCCACAGCCATAGAAAGCATTTCCCAGTCCTACCTCAAAGCTTCGTGCTGACTTTCTGCTAGTAATGGTATATTACTGCTTGTACAAGAGGCAAATAAAGAATTCCATTAAGCCTTATGCTTCCTTGCACACCTGTTGCCAAAGAAAGTAGAAGAACCAAAAGCCTCTCTTCTGTGATGAGTGAGAGCAAAGAACTCAATGATTTCTGCAAAATCCTTCTGGTGGGAAACTGCATGAAAGTATCTGCTTCTTGGTAGCGATATCTTTTCTGTAGCCAGAGCAAACATATGCACCTACCTGTGAAGTGCAGCAAAGATAAGAGAACTACAGAAGCAACTATCCAGCTGTATCCAGTGAAAGGTTAATCAAAGCAAAGTCAAGGAAGCCATCTCAACTATCATTTCAATCTCTTTGTGTCATTTAATGATAGCTCCTGGGACATGGCTGTCTCCAGAACTTGCTAAGCATTTAGTTAACTGTTGATTAGAGTCAACATAAACATAATGAACTGTGTGCATCAGACAGCATGACAAATAAATCTAGACACAAGAGGGAATTTAAGGACACCTGAGCTGCCCACCAAATGTCAATGTTTCTCTATGCGTACGAACCAAAACTAACTGCCAAACAAGTCTTACCAGGATGGCATTTAAGGCAAAAGCAGTGCATGTTATGTTAATATGTGCATGTACAACATGGAACTAACTGCCACTGGGATCTGCCCCGATACTTGCCTCCCTGCACAGCCTTACTTTCCATCTCTCATTCCACTGCTTCCTCCTCTCAGCTACACTAAATGCCTTTCTGGGCATCACCTTTTCCAGAAACAGGGCCGCCCACGTCAAAACCCACATTTTTGTCTTTCTGATGGCTAATCCCATTTTCCCACCAAGATGCACAGACATTCAACTCTTACTGATATAATCCTTAACATTAGCTTTAATGCTATCTTTACTAGACTTTCTCTTCATCACAAACCATCTTTTCTTACCAAAGCCTTGGTGAGAAGATTCTGCTAGCTTCCCAATTTCCCAGCCCAGCTTTTCAGGAAACTTGTTTATGAAGTTTTAGACTTCTGGCCTCTATCTCTCCTATAGGTCTTTCTCCCCCTCTTTCTGAGCTTTGTCTTGGTATACAACTTATATAATACAGTGATGATGTTCAGCACCCAAACTCTTTCAAAGGCTCAATCCTTCCCTGCCTCTCTGTTTCAGGTCCTACTTTTACTATTAATTCCACTACGAGAGCTGAGGTGATCCCCAAAGTCAATAAAAATTCTGCAATAACCATCTCCCTATTCATCCCTATCTTTCCATCTCTCCTTAGGAACCTCCATTCTCACTCCCCCACCATTAATCTCTAAACTCTGCTGTTTGCTCTTCACTGGTCTTCAGTCTTTGTGGTACCTATAAACTAAACATACTGAGCAAGTAATGCAGCATTGTGTCTTGTTTTTCCCATTTATCTGGACTGCGACTGTGGCAAATCCCTGTGGAAAGTAGCCCCAACAGCAGTGGACAATCCCAAGAGCAGCATATTTATTTTTAGTTAGGAGCAGGAGACAACTCTTTAAATGATATATTAATCATGACAAAGCTTACTCTGATCAAGCTCCTTTTGAGGCTTTTTTTTAACAACCTGTATTTTTATTCCTAACTTCTATACTGAATCCAGAGAACTGTATTCAGGAGGCAATAAAAGAACTTAATACACCACTATGACCATCATACTGGGATCACTTCCCATGAAAGAGACCATAGAAAACCATACTGCATTTTACTGCACTGGCCTATCCTATGAATACATCTCTCCCCCCACCAATGCAGAACTTCAGTGCTTAATAGTCAGGTTTGAGTTCCCATAGCACAGTTACACATACCAGAGGATTTTATATTCAGCTGTGAGAATAAAGTTTCCTTACTCTGATCATTTATTCCATGCTGGAATTTGCTCAGTATTGACCTTCCACAAGAAGATTCCCTGAGCTCATGCAGTCCCTATAATAAGGGGATTTTGAGATGAAGACTCAAAGAAAGCTGAGCCAGTACTTCTGAAAAATATCGGAACAATCAGATCCCTGAAAACACGATATTGAAGAGATTAGCACCACTACATTGTAAGCTCTTCCCCAACATACCTGTTTTCATCATTTGACTGTGCAAGTGCTGAGCTCCTTCCTCTTCTGAAATGGCAAAGAAGTTGAAGCTTTATTTTCTGGGCAGAATGTGCCTGTCAAGCATCTCATGTGGGGAAATGACAGTCGGGTGATCAATCTGTCTGAGGTCATAAAACTCAGTGATCTCATTTACTAACTGGTCTAAACGCTGAAACCCTGTCTTGTGTAAAAGGCCTTTTTCTGGGAAGGTTAGTGTTTAATCATCTCCTTTTCCACTGTAAAACCTAAATTCACACCTAGAAACACAAGAAGTGCTATCCCCATTTAGAAACTGCTGTTTCTTGATGGCCAGTTTAAGACACTTCATGCAAGGTGCATGACTGAGGGACAATAATTACAGACCCTGCAGGATTTGGGAAGTTTCTTATTGGTTCCAAACAAGGAGTGGAGATAAATGAAAAGTCAGTCACCACAGGTGTAGTTACAGCAACAAATTCTTCATCAACAAAACAACCTGAAGAGGTTCCCCTCTCCTCAGCTGGTCATTCCTCCTCCTGCAATATTCCATCAACTTCTGTGTGCAGCTGTACCAATTAAATTGCTGGAAGAAGGGGAGGGGGGCATGGGAGAAGGACTGACATGCACCACTCTAAACTAATTACCAAAAATTCAAAAATGAGCCCCCTCACCCCCCATTTGGATTTTGTTGTTGGTCTTGTTTTGTTTTTCCCAATCAGCCTATTTTTAATTGGACTGGTGAACTGGTTCATGTTGTGGCCACATGAACCACGGCACTGGTACAGCAGCAAGAACAGAGAAGGAATCAAGGCAGAACTTCTTAAACCAGTTTTGCCACCAGAGAAACTGTAGCCTGGAACTGTACTCCACCTAACCCTCACACACATACACACTGGTAAGAAAATGGGCAAGGCTCTTCCTGTGCTTGCATCATTTGTCTAAAGGCTAGACAGAGTTAAAGTGCCTCCTAATTACTGCCCCAAAGGCATGTGGAGTTATTCCTTGTAAAGATGAGCTTTTACTAAGGTACAACAATGTATGCATGCAGCAATCGCCATCAGCTTAATTGGAAGCTCCAGGCTATGTAGCTCTTCACCACCCCTCAGCCTTTAATACAGTTTTTCAGTGCATAAATTGAATGTCCTCATCAGCTGTGTTTTCCCACATTATCACCTAAGGCCATAGAAATGTAAGATTATCCATCCAGTAAGTACTCCTCCATATACACATGAAGGGCTGGAACAGGAACAGAGCTGGGACTTGTTCTGGTGCTTCCCAGAGTAAGACTGATGAGAATCTTATAGAAATTGTTTGGATTCAGTTTGGCTGGGATATCCCACAATCACACCAAAGCAGCTGCATATAGTAATATGACTCCTTCATATGCCAGAGAGTGTATCAGATAACACCCAAAACAGCCAATAACAATCCTACATGGAAAGGCATGTCAAACTAACAGCTTTCAGTCTCTTAGGACACTTGAGAATGACAACATTATACAGGCACAAACATACTTTACTCACTAAGGCCCAGGTTCAGAAAAACATGACCATTGAGGGTAGCACGGAAACTAATGCTTAACTATAGTAACATCCTCCAGTTCCCATGAGTCCAAGTTCTACATTACAGACCCAGACATCTGCTAAATTCTTCCTTAGGTCAATAAACGTCTTGTCTGCTTGTTTCAATAATTTCCAATAGCTGCAGCATATCTGAAAGCAACTCTCAGTAGCGATTCAGTGATATTGCCTCAAAGGACAGCAAAAACTTCAGCACCTCTCCTCCTCATTTTGCGGTCAGCTGCCTCTGGTGGCACCAATAGTACACTGTTTCTTGCAGATTTCTGCCCAAATGCTAATCCTGTGCACATGCCCACATGACAGGCTGACCAAGTACTCAAAGCTTCAACTATCACAGAAATCGGAGCTAAAGGGGGTCTGTGAGATCCATGCAGCCACTTTCTGTGTGACCAGCATAGAACCATGCAGTTCTCAAGGCATCTGGCCTGGCCTGGCTTAGTCCTGTGAGGAGTTCTGACTGCTTCACTTGACATGTAAGACTAAACCAGCACCCAGTCCTGGTCAACTGACTGAAAATTATGCAGCAGCTTCAAGGAAAGCAAAAGAACCCAGAGACTGTTCTTAAATTATATGAATAAATGAATAGTGATTTTGTAAGTGCCACTTCACCCATCTTCAGTTTTTGCCATCATAATTTAGAATGCAGTCATTGTCCATGATTACTTTAAACCATCAAGTTATAGCTCCGACTTAAATGAATAGCTGGCTACTGCTGAAAAAGTGCCTTTTTCCCCTAACTCCCTCTCACCAGATCGTTACACATGTCAGTTCAGCTCTCTAATCTGGCAGAAATCTGTCCGGCTCATTTTGCCAGAGTAGTTTGCTATCAGTTTAGCAAACTAAAATGTATCAGCAAGGAGTCTGCTGGAAACTGAAGTTAGCCTAAAGAATGGGAGCACAAAACCAGCAGGAGAGCAGGGGAGCAAGAAAACTGGAGTGGCAACTCCCTCTTTTCTTCTGCAGTGAACTGTTAGGTCATCTCACTGTTTCTGAAGGAAATATACTCTTGGTCTCAACACAGAACAGTTTTACATCATCCCAGCACTAGCAAAAATAGTTGTTAAAGATGTCATATTCTGTAACAGGTGAAAAGAGAATGTGGACAGAAAAGCCTAGCGAAAACACAGGCTTCATAACTGGGTAGCTACCCAGGAGCTGGTCTGGATAATAGCTGAATTCTACCAAACTCATAAAATTTCCTTACAGTGGCTTGTGATATTCCCTCCCCCCCAACTCTCTTTTTGCTCCTAACACTGGAGCAATTCTGTTCTATGTTCTTTAAACACCTGTTCCCTGACTGAGTTTACAGCATAAGCCTGATAGATAGCTGGGCAACCACGATTCAGGCAGTGACAGGAGAGGAGGAACAAGAGGATGACAAAAGTATTTAAACTGCAGGAATACCTAAAAATGCAGAAGGAAATTTGCAAATATCTAGATGCTTCAACTACCTTCTAGGTGAAAGCTGCTATATCTAGAATTGTCACATAATTTTCCTCCAATCTTAGCCATAAAGAATCAGACTGGACATTAACAGCTTAAGTAGAGCTGGCTTTGCCTCTGGGCACAGGAACAGATGAGATGACCTTTGAAGGTCCCTCCCAGCACCATTTCCTATGATTCTACAACTAAAGATGATGATCTAGTGTTCATATGCAGGAATGCTCATAATCCCCAGTCAAGGTTGAAGGCAACATTGTGCTAAATACCACACATGCATGTGTGTTTCCCTGTAATACTGTCACGCTTAGAAATAGACCTATGTCTACAGCACTTGCAGTCAACAACTTGGGTCATTCCTATTGGGTTATCTCATCAAGCACTGGTTACACTCCTGGCACTCCAGTCCAAAGGCTCCAATCTAACCTCCTGAAAAGAGATTTGCAATTACTGTACAAATCACACTCGAGAGGAAAGAAGAGTGATCCTAAAGACATATTACATGAAAAAGTTTCAATGAAAAGTGTCATTTCCTCTTCAAGAAGCTAGAGACAGAGCAAGACCATGCCTGTATATGTGCATGCAGTGAGCCTCAAAGAATTTGAAGGAGTACCCAGAAGATGGGTCACAAGTTCAAGGTGACAGCAATGAGGAACAGCTGCTGGCTATGCACCCTTCAGCAGCAGGTGTACCCAGGCCCCAGAGGTTTAAGTCAGCTCTGCCAGTGACCAACAGACTTACAAGACCATCTGTTTGGGCACAAACTGCACACAGCCTTCCCAGTTTTGCTGCCCAGATCTTCACTGTACACAGACAATACAGGGCTTGTTATGGATTAGCTAACGAGCAACTGTTTAAACCAATAGACAGTCCTAGTTCTCCTGTGCTCATTATCTGGATCCTACATGAATGAGAATACTGCCTCTTCTTCTAGTTGTAATATTGTCTTTTCTGATCAAGCAGCTTTCCTTCACTTTGGGGCACCCCCTAAGGCACTAGAACCTGGAAAGAACCTTGTACTGTTTTTGCTTAACAGATGTATAGGGATACTTTAATAAAATTTTGTTAAGTTATATTTCATACATGCCCTCCAGCAATAAATTATGCCTTTGAAAGATACTTTAAAAGATAGTTCATGTGATAGGTTTTGCTTACTTGCACTGTAGAAATAAGAAAGCTCCTTTTTTCCTATGCCAGGTCTCTACACAATCTCCATATTGACACTTATCAGTTCCCTCTATGTATGTGCAGCCCCTTGCTTGAGAAATGTTATCACCCTTCTCTACTCAATGTCTGACTAATCAACAAAATTAAGACAAATTCTGAGAAAGCACTCCTTGTATTTATCTTGAAGTTTGCTTTTCATGTTTCAGACCTGAGAAAGGGCCTCTCTGTCCACCAGTCTAACAAACTTATTAATGTCACAAAAACACACATAGTATAAATCATAATACTAACAATTTCGAAAAAAACTGCAGATATTCAGTGGAAACCAATATTCGGTCACCACCTAATGCACACCATTCTCCATTTCCTGTGTAAAATCATAGTACATCTAATCTAGAATCCACCTCTCATTCATACAAAACAGACATACACACACACACACACACAGAACATTCCTTGGAACTAGTTTTACAAATACATTCCTTATAGTTTTGTCTGATACAATTTTAAAAGTCCCCAACAACAGCATTTCCATTCTAACTCCTTACAGAAGAGAGATCCCCCAGCACTGAGCACCATGCTGTCATGAAGCTTCTGCTGATATCCATCCTATATTCCTTCTTTCTCTCCCATTAATCCTAGTCATGCTCACATGTTCCACATAAAATCCCTCTCCCTCCTAAATGTTAACACCCTTCAAATATTTTTAGACTGTTATTATGTGTCCCCCCACCCTCCACCTTTCAGTCATCGCTTAGCCAAGCTATGTATATTTAGCTACTTTAATCTTTCCTCCTAAATCAGTCCCTTCAACTCCCAGAGCTCAATGTTAAGTCTGGTATGCTTGTTGCTTTTCTCAGAACTCAGCCCATGTTTCTGAGATCTTTCTGGTAATGTGTTTGCAAAAACCTGTCCAGAAGAGAGCTTGACATGTGCTTGTTTTAGGAAAAAAGAAACGCACGCCAGTGGACATTATTAATTTTCATTTTCCATGCCTGATTTTTTTCCCCAGGTTTTGAATTCAATCTGAAATTTTAAATGTAAATTAACATTTTGTATATTTAAGAGTAAATTAGCAACTGGAAATATTTGGATCCAATTGTCCAAGTACACAGTGTTTTTAAAAGTGTAAAAAAACACTAAGGCTTTTTTACTAACCTTTTCAGAAAATGAGTGGAAATGTGTGAAGTTATCCAGAAGCACAGCAGAAGCAAAACAATGACTTGCAACAAGGGAGAAGGCTGACAAATGAAATTGAAAGAGTCTCTCAGGTAACAAGGCAGATGAGTGGATACAGCTGCAAAGCATAAAGCTGGCTTACTAAACTAGAAATCAATTAAACTGGCAGTGTTATTTACAATGAAAAAAAATCAGAACAAGTGCCTTGCTGACAATATACCCCTATAGATCAATTCTATCTTGGAGAATTACTAAATGTTGAAATTTAGAAATGAAAAAGTCAGAGGAAGAGCCAAAAGGGTACTTGAACATGATGAAAGCTCTGTGGCTGCAGACATACACAGTGAGAAAAACATAATCCTACACAACACGTTTGGTTTTAAGCCTGACAGATAAATATGGGACCACAAAGCTGCTAAAAATCAAAAGGGACAGGAAAAAGTATGTGCCCTTTGTTGAAACAACAGAATAAAGACCCCAAAAAGTAGTCACAATAATTTTGATAACATCATACACAATAAAACTGGTAATATATTTATGTTCAGTACTAAGTATGTTAAGGAAAGATGCCACAGCCTGTACTATTAACTCTATTAACTGCAACAGCAAGCAGTTTCCTGGTTGCTTGGCATTTCAAAAGTGGTAAATTCCTCAATATTCAGGAAATGCTTGAAACTTATGAAAAAATATTTCTTTTTATGTTTGCATGGAGAAAACACCAGTTAAGCTGACATACAGTTTAACATGAAGAACCCCAAACTCGGCTTACAAAGGAGATGGAAGGAAAAACTTGACAAACTCCAGCAGAAGTTTAACCTCTTGCAAAGGTCCTCAGAAATTTGGCTTCAGCTCGTCAACAACAAAGAACTAGAACCACACAAAAGCAAAGTCGAAAGCTGACTCAGTGAAACAAACCCTTTTTATTGAGCAACTCCAAAAACATCACACCTACCACCCGGAAAAGGAGAGGAGGGAAGTCAGCATCCTGGCTGATTGTCCATGAATTTAAGTTTCATCTGTCTGCTAGTGAATGGGAGATTCAATTTTGTTACCAAAACTATGGGGTAAAGGACTGTTCTACAGTTCACTAGGTCACAATAATGGAAGGGATAGGAACTGCAGAAGTATCTCTCTGAGGGATATCACAGCTGAAATCCAAATTTTGCAATTACTTGGGCCAGCCAGTTCAGTATCAACTGAGCACATTCTCAGCATGTTCCAATTGCTTTGACTGAAACATCATCAGGTGAGATGCTAAACTAGATATAGAAGAAAGCATTTGAAGACTGACACCTTGAAGGTTTTCATATTTGTAATAGCTGCCATGCTTCTCCTTCCCCTCAAGGAGAAGTAGCATTTATGAACTAGGACAAGCAGTGTATGATTTGTGCTTCTTTGGGTTTATTTGTTTGCTTTTCAGTTGTTTTACTTTTAGTCACTTTTTCAGGTCAGGGAAAACATTAACTGATAACGTATCCCTTTGAGACGAAGGCAATATCCTGCAAATTTACCTAGTCACTTCAGAACAGGGGTGGGAGGGATCACCTGTGACATGGTAGTTTTTGTCATCAGACTGATCTTTTATGCCAGCTTAATTCATGTTGCAAGCTCAAGTATTTGCAGTTCACAACCTGCTCCCAGTTTTAACTAGTGACATGGTTAACTGTTCTATCACTCAGCCTCTGAGCTTTGGATATCTTCAAGTATTTCCTATCAGCCGTATCAGGGCTTTGACTCACAAACAGATGGCACCAGCCTGGGAGATAGATGACTGCCCCCAGCTGTCTGCCCCACCCTGCTCAGCACAGAAATGGCAGAGCTGTTTGTAAACCAGCTGCTAAACTACTGCCTCCTACAGAACAGCAATCTAACAAACAGCCACCAATTCTAGCTCCGCTTACAAAGAGGTGCTCCAAGCCAGGTGTTTGTGCAGTGGAAGGGAACACTGGACAGCTAAGGCAGTAGCTCAGTTCTTCCAAGCTCTTACTTCCTTACTCGTAAATCAAGGCCCCAGCAGTGTTTTGTCAAAATAAATATCACTTTGCTAGTTACTGTTTTTTATTTCTCTGTCCACAGTAGTGTTACTCTATTTAGCATCTCCATGCAAATGACAAAGGTACTAAGCTTTTTCCCTCTCCTTTCTCTAGACCAGTACTGAAGATGCCAGGAGACAGTGACTCTAACACCAAATTCTATGATTGCTTATTTGGTACAAATGCTACAGATATTATTTCTGCCATGGAAAAACATAGCTGGAAAATGTAAGAGCCAGATTTGTAATATGGTACCCCCGTAGTATTCTAGCAGGCAACACTTATAAAAATTATCCTGCGGGACCTTAGTGGTATCAGAAGGCACCAGATCAGTAAGTTAATGATGCCCTGGACTCTAATGTCTGCTTCTAATGTCAACACAATGATTAGGAGAAAAGATACCATCCCATATCAGACAAGACAGCTTTTCATGCCTTAAGCAGGTGATAAGCAGAGACTGCTGGAGAGGACAGTGAAGGCTTGTACCCAGAGCAGTGCTGTATATGAGCTTATTCAGTCAGGATGCTGCCTCCAGTAATGGAACATGTCTAGGAGGGAAAAAGATAATGAAAGAAAAGAAGGCAGCAAAGGCATCAAAACACAGATAGTCAATGTACAGAGAAGAGCTTGGCTGACTTCCAAGTGAAGGAGGAATCATGTCCACTCAGCAATCAGCAGAGTGTCATCTAAAGAGCTGTAAGCAGCAAACCAACTCAGAAGAGGCTAGGGAACATGAGCACGAGGCCTGTCTATAGGCTGAAACACACCTTTCTGTGCAATTTTAAATGTATTCAAACAAAACAGTGCAAGTTATTCATATTGGCTTGGTGCACTTCAGTTTGCTCAACGTGTTTGCTGGTAAAAGCTACTAACTTTAAACTGATAACAGGTTGCCTCACAACAGGAGAGAAGTATATAAATTGCACATAGAAGAGATCCTGGGACTTGGAACATCATGCCCAAAAGAGTAGTACCACATGAGCCACTCCTCAGTGGGAAGCAGGGAAATGGTTCCCCTTTTGTCAGGGGAAGGGGCATATACAGTTCTCTGTAACACCTCACCCCTTGGTTCAATGAGTTCTGTGCAAGTTGGTCACGGGACAGCTAAACAACCATCCCTTGAAGGCAGGGCCGGCTCCACATACAGCTTGTCCTGTTCCGTGAGCTGGCTCATAAGCGGTAAAGATGAAATCAGGGACTATATTTATTCTCCCTGCCCGGTCATATCTTTCTATAGACCCCAGGCTGGGCCCCACTTCCTTGGCATGGATCCTGGAGGCTAGTAAGCAAAGCAGGGCATAAATCAGTGCCTCGGGTTCTGTCAAGAGCACATCGAACCAACCATCCACACTGGGAACAGGTGCACTGAAGGCAAGCAGGGACACTGTCCCATTTGGCGTAGTGGGGGAGGGCTTGCAGAAAAGCTGTTCATTTCTTCTCACAGAGCCTAGCCTAAACTTTTCACCCTGCAGTGGGTTATTTACCTTCTGCAGCTCACCAGTGTAGTTAACAAGAGACTTTCCACTAAACACCAGTCCATGCTAGGTCAGGCCCCACCTAAGACTCATTGGTTTCAGTAGTCCATCCGTGCTCTGACACATTCACTCCAAAGCTGAAGTATTTCAGGGACTATGCAGAATGATTAGTAAATTAAGACAGTCTTAAAACACAACGGTAATTTTTCACCAGTAATTTTAAAAGTCACCTGTCATGAAAACTAGTGCAGATTTACAGCGGCAAGGAGCATATCACTAATCTATGCTTAATAACCATGAGGTGGATTTTTCAAGTAATATTTTAGTTTGAATAACATTTTAAGCCAGCATTGCTTCTGAAAGAAGCAGTCCACCCTCACCTCAACCATGGCTGCTCATTCCCACTCTCATCATCCCCTCTCTAATTACCAGCACAAGCAGCTGTGCAGTGAAACAAATCAGGGGGCATATCCAAATTAAAGTTCACTTTTTTCCCCTTTCTGGCTGTGTTAGTTTTAAGCTGGATCAGTTCCCTGGTCGGTTCCATAGCACAACCCCAAAAATGTTTGTGCCAGCATAGAGCAGGAATTGATGTCTACATCAGAATATTGACACTTGCCGAGCCTCAGGGTGATCAGCCTTACTCAATATACATTGCTCTGTACAGATACAATGACGTATGTAAGCAGTAAAACCATCCATTGTAGATAAGGCTGTGTAAACAAGATCCCACCCATGCCCCCATAGTGAGAGCAATCCATTCCCTAGCTCAGGGAACAATGGCCCGATGGGTGGACAGAAACCTGCAGAATGACTTGTCAAGTGCTCCATATGAAGCTTCAGGGCATGGTGGTCCCATGATGGGGCCTGCAAAGACACACAGTTTTCAACGTAAAGGAAAAAAAGCAAGCACTGACAGGGTAGTAAGTAGTAAGAGGGCTGCCTTCCATAGGATCCTTGCTAGTGCTTTGAGAAACAGTTTTAACACCTTGGGACTTTTAACCAAATATTGCACGCTCTCAGCCTTTGCTTTGCTTTTTAGTCACAGAAGTACCAGGTGGCTTCTTCCAATACTGAGCTAGATAGTCCAACCTAGACCAGCTTTTTTGTGGACAAAATCAAGAGAGAAATTTTAACTGTGGAATAGGTAAAAAATCCAATTCAAAATCATGTCTACCACCTAAAAAGTTGTCTTCTGCTACAGCTGCAAGCCAGTGCTTCTTTGCATTCAGGGCTGGGTATCTAGCTAGCTAGCCGAGAAGAACCCACAGGTGAAAGACATTCATGCCAGGGCTATAAGAAGGCAAACTACAATAAAAGGGAGCAGCCAGAGGTTTGTTTTCTGCCATTCTTAAGATCTCAAAAGTGTAGCTAGTTAACAAACTGTAGGTGTTTGCACACCACCAGCAGAGCCATTCAGGGGTTCATGGGCTGAACTTCTGCCCTTTAGCACCAGAGACGCAGACCTTTACCTGTTAGGATAACAAGAATGTTGGAGACAGCAGTGAGAGATTTCATAAAAGATAGACTTATTCACACCATGAAGCCATTATATGTTATCTGTCCAAAGATTAGTTCAGTAGCGTGCCCAGCTCTGGGATCTACCTTATTGATACTCCCCTGAAAAAGGCATCTATAATTCCTTCTGATCTGTGTGCATGGAATGTTAAAATCTTCACTGCTTTTCCTAAATACAACTTGAAGCGACCAAGTGCATCAGCTTGGGATCGCCTGAGAGAAGAGTTCATTCAGAACATCATCTGGTATAAGGCAAGTGGCCTGCACAGGGCAGGCTGCCTGGAATGTTGTGATGTGCCCTTTCTTTCTCCTTACCATACATCTTGCCTTCGTCTGACAAGATAATCTTCCGCCGTCCACATGGTGGGTAGATGGCTAGCGCTTCCTGGAAGCTCTGCTCAATGTCCGGACTCCACACACCCTCAGCATCATTGTCAATGGGTTTGTCCAAGGCCTCACTGCCCCCTGAGTCGTTGCTCCCCTCAGGGGAGGTGGGAGAACTCCACTCGTTGGAGGTAATGGTGCCAGCTAGAAACTCCAAGGTGCCACGTGGAGAAGCAGACTCAGAACCTGTGATGACAAACACATCCCATCTGTCAGTTAGAAATCCTTCTCCCTAGGAAAATGAGGAGATACTAAAGAAAAAAAAATATCAGAAAACCTAAGTGAAGAGGGTTTTTACTTCCTTAAGTTTACCTTACTTCCTTAAGTTTACCTTAAATGGTAACTCAACCATGTGCTTGATATCTATTAATGTTGAGATGAAAGCCTTCTCTACAAATTCTTCTGATACAACAGACTGCTTCTGTATCTCTTTGGCTCATTAACTTTCTATCACTTCCCAATTCTCCTCAGACACTAAGTCTTCTTGCCTGTGTCTTTGTCTCCTAATTTCCTTCTCCCTCTGCTGTCATTATCTGTGTAACTGTTATTTAACTTTCTGAAGCCCGCATACAGGGATTCAGTCTGTAGGAAAGACTATACAAAGTAAAGCAATGATGAATTATCTAGTCATCACTAAGCACTGGGGTTGAAATTTTCTTAGATACTGTTTCACTGGATCAGAGTTAGTAGTCGGTGTCATTTTTAACACTGACATTTCTTCTTCTCAAGGATCAGCTGCACTTCTAAAAAGCAATTCCTCGAGCCAGAAAGTTTAACGCAATGTCTCCCAAATCTCAGCACTATATCCTGGCAGGAGCAGAAGGCACCATGAGTAAAAGGATAAAGGCACTAGGTTGCAGGTCAAGAATCCTAGGCGCTTAGCCTGTTTCTACTGCTCATCTTCAAAATGACCTTGGGCAAATTCCTTCAGTTCTCTGTGCCTCTCTGTGCCGTCATCCTTTACCAGTCTCAGGCTATTAGATTTGCCACTGGGCAGGAGCAGAAACTGGTTTCTCATTGATCCTAAGCAGGCAGCTGCTAGCTCTTGAAAACCACGTAAATTATAGTCTACTTATAAGCGCCTACAGTAGAAGCTGAAGTCATTGAGTGGAGCTGCTAAAACAGTCATTCAGAAAGCAACTTCAGACCATACAGACACTTCCAGTCAACCATATAGAAGATAAATGGCTTCTAAAGACACAGATAATTCCCCTGCCTTAATCCCAAAGCTGGTCGGTTACCTTTTTAATAGTTTCGTTATCTGAGCTACAAAGAATGTTCACAAGCCACCATTTGAGAATCCAGTTAAATGAGAGAGTTCAATACTTCCCTGCGTTATCACCACATTGAGCTGGGTAGCAAGAAAATCAGAATAAGGCTTTTTTTGCAAGAGCAACAGAATCATCAAACCTGTACTGAACAAGAGAGTAAGGAGAGAGCTCTGACATGCCAAGTCAGACTAGCTCACAAGTATCACAGCGATAATGTAAAGGAGACAGAGGAGAAGTTTGGTCATGGTCTATATCAAAAACTAGCTAGAACAAAATTTGTGCAGTTATGCCATGCCCCAGTTGGTAAATAGGCAAAGCAGGTCCATTCACTCAACTTCAGAAGTTCAAAAATTCAAGGCTCATGGCTCCAGAAACTTTTCTGACATCAACTTAAGAAAGCATTACATCACACACTCCTTTTTAAGTCTTTCTTTGGTTTCTTACCTCTTTGGATTTCATGTTTACAAATTAAAGACCGTAATGACTAGATTTTTTATTATTTTTTTAAAAAATACAAGCTGAAATTCTTAAGAATTGTATAATTTCAGAAGCTGAAGTTGTAAAAAGAGTTGACAACACTGGCTCTCAGAAGGTTTCACTGCTCCTTAATGACTTTAGACAGCAGCAGGTACTTATTTTATATCTCCATAACTCACCAAAACCTCAGCAAACAAAGGAGATAACACTGGTCATTTGAATAATTTCTAGACACAGTATACCTCTGACATCATGGTGCAGCATTTTAACAAGTGGTTCACATGGACATTTAGAAAACCCAGTATACATTTCCTGTGAGAATGTTTGGAACACATGAACCACTGGAATGGCCTACCACTGCCCATCCATCCATTTCAGCCCCTACATTAGATTATTTGAATCCTCTTGATCCATGTTATACATTTTCAGAGCTCTAATGAACATGGAAAGAAAGAAAAAAATGGGAGGTGAGGGGGGCAGAAAAGGGAACTCACACTTGGCCTTTACCACTGGGACAGACATCCCAAGCACACTGTGAATGGCACCAAAGCAGGCAATGTGACTTTAAGAGATCCTGAAATGAACAGTAACAGTTGCTTTCCTCACCAAGCATCTATCACCAGTACATCCCCTTTCACTGGCAGATGCACAATAAAAAATTACACGGATATTGAAGAGATTGTCCTGCTGGGGAATCAGTGTAGAGGAGTAAGCTTTCCACAGGGGGACTCTGACAGAGAAACAGAAGCTATCTGTTCCAGCTGTTCTTTTGTTATTTCCCCAAGCATCCCTAGTCCCTGGAGGCTGTCAAGACCCTCTGTATTTAATGCACATTAAAATCTCCACAGAAGGCACAGACTAGTTTTAACTTAGGCTGACAGACTGAGAAATGGAGGGGTTCAGAAAGAAGCCTAAGTTGTGACAGCAAGTGTATTCATAGTACCACATGCATTTGGAGCTACAAGTCTCGTAACAGCAGGCTCCACACCAAGTGAAATCATACTCTAACTACTCAACTGTATGACTCCCAAAGCCATGGTCACTGGAAGCTACAACCTCTGCTCTCAAGCCAAAGCCCCTAGCAATGCATACAAGTAGATAAAGTCATCTCCTAGGGAATGTATGGCCATCATAACCATAAAAAGAACCTACTTTGCATCTAGTTATTTTCATCTCCTTAATGTCCATGCAGACACAGATGAATACCTAGCAGATGATTTCAGCATGGTACACTTATGTTGCAACTAAGCAACTATATCTGAAGCATAACTTCCCCCCCCACACCCAGCATCCAAACCCTGGGAGTTGTTGCCTGATCATTTCATGTTTTACAAGGCTTCACATCTGTGCCAAGCACCTTCGCTGACAAAGGAAACTCTGGGTTCTTTCTGGTCTAAGCTCCAGAATAAGTGGAGGAGAAAACACATACTGTATTCAGTTCAGTGTCAACTCCCAAGACTGTTCTCCAAACACAAAAGAAAAGTTGTGCCAACTTCTGCACGTCTCTTGTATATTCAGGAAAGTTCACAAAGCAAGAGACAGAATATGTGAGCCTTATCTTACATTGGTCTAAATCAAGGGAGATGTGGAACATAAGAGCAATGAGAGAAGAGATTCTATAAATCTTTAAGTGACTAGATACTTTTTTTTTTAACGCTTCTTACTTTTTTGCCTTGACCAGCAATGTTAGTCCTATCCCAAACTACAGCTAGGTCAGCAGGCACTGAAATGTGCTATCATGGCCAATCCCAACTTTTCTACACCTTGGGGCCTGATTCTGCTTTCCCTTCTTGGCACTAAAGCTATTCCTAATGGATGGTGAGAAAAGTGGAATTGTACTGACTGTAAAATCAAGGATGTTTAGCCACCTCCAGCTGAAACATCAATAATCACCCAGACACTAATCGGCCTTCTTTTTGATAACTTCTGAAGGAATTCCATAGACTGAAATGACTGTGAAAATCCTTATAACTCTATGTCTCTAATTCAGTAAGATGCCAAGGGCTTAAAGGACCTGCAAAGTTTTCTTAAATAATGTTGCTTAAATAGTAAGCTCCATGTGCAATCCCAGGCAATACTTTGTGCTCAGAGGCAATAAACACTAATACAGGGAGTCCTGGTCAGGTGCTATCTGTCTGTGGGTCTCTTCTTTGGCTGAAACACTTCAGGCCTTCTGTTTCCTGCACTATTGATCTGACCTCTGAACTCACTGATGGCCAAAGTGGCCATTTATTAAACTAAGGAAAGCAAACTGTAGAGCAGCTGGGGGCTAAACTCTATGGTAAATGGCTTTATTAGTATGGCAAGTTGAAAAACTGTCAGTGGAATAATTTCCCATTGAAAAAGCAATCTGATCAAAAATAGAGCATTTTTCAGAAACATGCTAATGTTGAATGTGTTATTTATAGACAGGTTTGAATAATATTCATTAGTAACTACTTTAACACAATACAAATGTTTCAGTATCTAGCTTTCAGTTTGCTTCTGTTTTCCTATTCAATCAATAGTAACTATACACATACAGCTTGGTAACTTGTATTACTGACTGTTCTAATACCACTAAATATTTTAATACTTGTAAACTTTTTTTTTTTTTAAGTGCTGTTTGTGGAAGAGCTTGTAATCACAAAGCTTTCTTCTGATATGGAGGGAATTTGATTCTGAAATCACTAAACAGACATCCCAGTTCCCAGGCATGCTCAGACAATTCCTCCCCCATCTGAATCCCCTCACCAGGCACAGTTCTTAGGATCAGAGGAGTCAGAGGATGTTGTCCCATTCTTGTAACAGGAAGTTTTGCCAGAGGTCCCAGGCTTGGCGTTTGTTCTCTTCAGATTCCCTCAGTTTGAATTTACACTCTTCTTCTTGGCTCTTGTATTTCTGGTATTGTACCTTACAGTTGTTCTTATTCTGATCCCACTCTTATTTTACTGAGAGATTATTAACTACCTTTCTTTGTGAGGTCTAATCATGAATTCTCTCCCAGGATCAAAGACACAAGCCCTCACAGCACCTCCTCCTCCTCACCACAGTATCTCTACTTCCTTCTTATGTTTCCCGCTGTCCAAATAGTGTTTCTTATTCACTCTTGGTCCCTGTTCTTCTTTCTGCCATAGCCCGTCTCTTAATGAGTCACTCACAAAGGCAGGCTTTTGGGTCAGAGGAAAGCAAAACCATGGAGAAAGCACAAAAATCTTTCAGCTCCAGCAGCTTTGGTTTAATTGTTCTGATGCTGGTAATTTCAACACTAACTCTCTTTCCTTTCACACATGGTGTCTCATTGAGATTCAGAGATCCTGCAGGGCTAGACAGCTGCCAAGAGCCCTTCAGCGAGGTCTCATTGACAGAGAGCACATCTTTAACAGACTCCGTAGTCTGACACATCTGCTTTCTAATATCAATCCCTCAGTCATTACTGTTGGTAACAGCTCCCTCTTAAGTGTTTGTGGCAGCTGCTCAACACAAAATCATACTTTCCTGAGGATCTGAAAAATTGCAGCCAGCTGTCTCCAGTTGTTCAGTTTTCTTAGAGCTGCTCTGTCCAAAAGACTCCCCCCACTCCATGGCCACCCCCTTTCCCTGCTGCAATCGGTATCAAGCATGACACATGAACCATTCACTCACTCCTCCCAGGCAGGAACGTTTGCCAGCACAGCCGTGTGGAGTCTGACAGTGCGGTTCCACTCCTGCTTCTGAGCTGGCTGCACTCTGAGCAAGTCAATTCATTTTACCAAGGACGTCCCTTCAACCTTGGTCTCGTTTAATGGAGCTGCAAGCTATGGGGGCAGGGACTGCTTCCCATTACAGGTATTCCTTGATGTCATTGTAATGCAAATAAAAACAAACAATTCCGGTATTCACTACCTTGGTAACATGAGCCCAATACTGCTACTACGGAGGATCTGTACATTTTCATATCTGATCAGCAGTCAAACAGAGAATGTCAAAAAAGAATGGGTTCAGCCAGAAGAGAAGATGTCCTGCTGTTCAAACTATAACTTTAGAGTAGTTTATAACAATAAGAAAATCTGGAAACAGCAACAACCAGTCAGTTACTTCCATCCAGAACACACTAACAAATGAGCTTACACAATGCAGTCATACGAGGAGATTTGGGTTTAGGAAAGCAACAGTTTGGAATACTACGAAATCTATTGCGCAACGTACGATGGAAGATAGCATTCAAACTTACCAAAGGAAGAAGGCTGGGAAATTCTACAGGACACTACAGTAATAGCTCAGTTCCTCTGAAAGAGAAGAATGAGTGCAATCAGTAGATGAGTAGCTCCAAGGGGGTGCAACTCAAAGACTGCAGGGAAAAAACGTACTGGAAAGGCAAAAGGTGGAAAAGCAGCTATTCAACAATAACTAAGGTCTGTTAAAGCTTGCAGGCAAAAGAGGACAGAAATCATGAACATGTTTACAGGGTTTCTACAGAGCAAAATAAAGATGCAAATGTAGCAAGACCAACTGGCACTGAACTATATCTAGGAAGGTAACAGCACTTTTGTAGCACCAGCCAGCAATCAGTTCCTCAGGCTCCTCAGGAGCTGCACTCCAGTTATTAAATCAGCCTGGAGCCAGAGCCACTCAGTTTCAGCAGAAGATCCAGCGACAGTGGAGATGGGTGAGTGCAATTCACTGGGCCTTTTGAGGGGGCTCCACTCAAGCACTCCATAACAACTTAGCCAACTGGTGAGACTGGCTACAATTTCACCTTTTGCCCTGGGCTTCCTGCAATCCCTGAGCAATGCTGGCTATTCCCTGTGAATATCCCTATCCACCCAGGACACCAGAGTAATGCTGCCTAATCCCGTGAATAAAACCAGTTAAAGTAAGTATTACTTGCTGTAGGTGAAGCAAAAGCTCTTAACAGGCAGCAGCGCCAGGCAAGGAAGAAAGGAGAACTGAGATTTCCCTCTGTGTAGGGAAGGCAAGGTAATATAATCATTACATCTATAGGCTGTATTGTGAGATTTTTGTCTCTGTCTCACCACCGAATAAGACTGGTTTACAAAAGAACAAGCACTACTAGCCTCAGATCATATCCAACATAAGTTTGGGCTCCAGCTGAATGCTTATCACAATGCCTAGCACAAAATCAAGCTTGGTTTGCTTGCTACACTGAAACTGCCTGCAGCAGCTGCTGTTCAAAAGGCACCTGATTTCCTGAGCAAAGCAAAACAACACTCTTAAATTATTGCGGTAGCTGAGCTCTGGCTGGAACAGAGAGAGGATGTAGTGTCCAGCACAGCGATATAAATCAAAACAAGGAGAGAGGAGAACTTCTATCAGTGCAGCCCTGGATAATGCAGTCAAACAGGATGTGATGAGATAAGGCTGTGTGTGGCCTTGCACACCATCCAATCAGTTACATTTGTGATAAAGGAAACAGAACACAGAGCTTTGCTGCCCTAAGGAGGGGAGAAAAAAAACCCAACAACAAAACCCAAAGTCTGGTTCTACTCCCACTAGCCCAGGGGTGACCAACTTGGGGATCGATCCTGAGCCACCGGCAACTCATGCACAGCCCCCACATATGGGCTACATCACAAGGCCACCAGCCTTGGACTGACAAAATGACTACTGCATGATTTACTTCTCAGCTGGGAGAGAAAAACGAGCCAGCAAGGGCAGCAGAGATTGACACTGCCAGGTTGCCCTGGGATTGAGCCCCAGCCCTCAAAGGAACAGTGCAATTCCTGGGGAGTCACCATTAGCTCCCATACAGGAACTGTTCCCAGAGCTCCCATTCTCCCTGACTTTCCAAGACATGTGGCATGTGTTTCACAGCTTCCCAAAGAGATGAAGGTTGTGGCAGGGTGAAAATGGTTAGCCACCCTTGTGCTAGCAGCAGTGGTCACCCAGAGTCATTCTCCCAGCAAGCATGGAGTTGGTTAGAAAGCAATGAACCAGGAGGAAGTCTAATAATCATGTCCCTTTTCTATTGCAGAATCACCAGTAGTGTTAGCTAACACATTTAAATCACAACTGTCCCTTCAAGTATAGAAAAGTGTAGACATTGACTGATAAAAATTACTTGGGTCTTACCAAACCAAGCTAGAGACTGAAATAAATCATGCTTAGCATTTTTCCAGAGAGTATTATTCACTTAATTATTAAAGGATAGGGAACCTTTAATAGCAACCTAAACAAGCCTTGCTCCTAAACCCACTGAAAGTGAGTTGTCCTGAAAATCTCATCAGACTCAAAAGCACCATTTTACCTATGAAAAAACTATAGCACAAAGACCTAAGTGAACCACCCAATTACAAAATCAGACTGGGAGCAAAATCCAAACAAGAATTTCAAGACAAGAAAAGGTGAACTTTAAAAGTGATTTGAGATTGCAAGTGGTGTAACTTCAGAGGGGCTCATGTTTAACACTGTCTGGAAATCAGGCATCTTTTGAGTCTTTCCTGCCAAGTAACATGAAATTGAGAGACTCATAATGCCCACTTTATGATATCCAAATCACATTCTTATTTCCTAATCCTGCCTCCTGTTCATGACATCTCTCAACCTCTTGTCTAGGACTCAAGGGTAGATGTCCCAAAAAACCTCACAACCGTGACATACTTAGCTTCCCATGACACTAATGGCAGAATTTCACATGAACTTAGACAGGAAACACAGGCTTGCAAATCTCATCCAAAGCAGTGAAAACCATTAGCTCCAAAACTATAGCCAGTCTCCAAGAAAATTAACAGCTGAACCTGGGCTAAGAGACTTACAACAGCATAGACAGAAGCACTGACCACACAACCCACGAAAACAGTCAGATTTCCGCATCTGTGGTGCTTGGAGGTGGTCTGTGTTGTGGGCATGACCTGTCCGGCCAGGGTTAAGCCCTTTACTAAAGCCTCAAGACAAAAGCAAACCACAAACAGGCAGAACAGGTATATAAAATGGGACCTCAGTTCAGTCAACCAATTAAGCATGTGCCTTGATTTTAGTATACTTAGACAGGAGCTTAAAAATGTTGATACTTTTCATAAACCAATGCCTAAGAAAAGAATAGCCATGAAACATCTGCATCATACGAATGAACCCTACTCATGGCTACCAACCAAACCAAACTCTCTTGGGGTATTCAACAACCACCCCAGCTCAGTTTTGGAGTCTCCACCTGGAGATTTGCTCCACCTGGAACGTGCAGCAGGAGAACATTCACTGCTTACAGCTAAGATGATCACTTCTTGAGGGCTGACACTGAGGTCCACCAGATTGGTTTTTCTGTAAAAGGGTCTGAAATTTCCTAGCAGACAAGCAGACACCAGCCATTTTAGCCAGATTCCAGTTTTCCTACCAGTTTGATACAAGAGAGAGTACAGCCATCCCCAACTCGGACTAGGGTAATTTTGAGCTCGGAACTCTACCCTCTCAATTATGGCATAAACACACTGTCATTTCCAAACTGCTGAACATACAGGGATTTCATAGAAAGCAAGTGAAAATCATGAGAACCTGCAAGTACAACCCCAACCCTCAAACAGGAATCACTAAGCAAAAAAAGGGAAAAAAGAATGTCAAAAACTGAAAAACACAGGTTAAACTTGCCCTTAGATATTACAGGAAAGCATCAACCTTCTGATTTATCTCTTTGCCCTTCCAGACCCTTCTTGCCAGGAAGGTCAACAGGTTATATACCTTCTGCTGGATTAATCTACAGGAGAACAAGGGCAGCTAGCCAAGCAAAACTAGATTCTTAAAGGGACACAGACAACCACAGACTTAACTCCAGTTTTTAAAACATGTTCTTACAAATAAAACCTGTGACCGAAAACAGTGGAAAAAGATGCTGCTTCTCTATTTTTCAGTTAGCTTACTGGCTGGATAGAAACAGCAATTTGCATTGTTTCCCCTGCACAGTTACTTTCTTCTGTTCACGTAGGTCCTTCACAAACAAACGGGGGTGGGGAAATAAATAGGATTTTATTTATCTCTTTTTAGAAAGATAAATCAAAGAGCAGTGAGTGTACTTGGAGAAAATCTTCTTATGCAAACCTCTCTTTTACACCTCTCTCTTTTTTTCCCTAAGCTGACAAGATTTTCAAACCAAGAGAACCTCTCTAAATCCTGCTAGTCTGGTATCAGTGAGTTTTATTTCAAGGACCTGCTATGGAGAAGTACGATGAGGTAAGATGAACTTAAGACACAACAGCAAATCCTCCCTTTCCATTTCAATATACACGTGCTCAGTGTTCTCTTGACTTTTCCTCCTTCAGTTAAAGCAGTCCTGGTTACAAGAGATTAGACTTCGCCTGGACATCTGTCATTAATGGTTACCATACTGTTTGAAGGGAGGCACTTTGAGGACTATGCTAATTTATTTTCTCTTTGGCAATAGCAAAGCAGATGCTTCAAAGACTTGTATCCAGGCTCTGAAAGCCACTGGCACTCATGTCTTAGAAGTACAGCAAAGTAAAACACCTACCCTTTGGCAATCATATTCTAACAAAGGTAAGAACAAGGTAATTATAAACCTACAACGGAACAGAAAAACAGACCCAGTGACTCAGCCAGTGGCACCGGGAACTGGAAAACCTGCCCCTCCCTAGCAGGAAAACGTCTAATTCATATGATGTTAAAAACAAAGGGGAGTGACTGCATCATCTCCCGAAAAAGGAAGACCCAAGAGGCAGGAAGAACAACAACAAAAATCCACAAAAACCCCCAAACAAACAAAAAAACCCCAAGAACCCAAAACACCACCTCCAAACCCCAAAATAACTCTTTCTAATAATCTAGTCTCAGATCTTGTAATGAGCTCCATGCATGCAAATTCCTGACTTTTTACAAGGCTCTACAAAGGAACCTGTTGGGCATTTATTTAGCATGGTGGTGGGCATAATGCAGAAGTTGGAGACAGGGGAGCATACACTACTGTAAGTCTTAATAAACTTGATTGCTCAAAGGAAGAGAGAATTGCCATGAAGTTAGGGAATGAAAAGAATACAGTGCATGATGTAATAGTCTTAGATTTAGAATAGCATTTGCTACTCTCCAAGGAAATCATAGCTGAAAAATTACTTCAAATTGGCTTTGGAGAGTACCGCTCATATTATTAGTCTTGAAGCTGTTAGTTAATTTTCTAAGTGTAATGATCTATACCAATGGAACCAACAGGTACAGGGGGCATCTACTGGGTTGCTGCAGGGATCTTTGCCAGTCCAGATTTCTTTGACATCTTAATTAGAGATTTAAGACTGAATAAAGTTAATGAAACTTGAAGGTGATATGGAATGAAGTTTACAAACACCAGTGGATAGAAACAACTCAAAGGGATATAGACAGCTCAAAAACAAACAAGAGAAACAAGGGGGACAAATAAGACTATTTGTGAAAAAAGTAATGCAAAGAAACTGAAGAAACAACAACGAAAAATCAGAGATAAATCAAGGAAAAAGCCCTGCCAGAAGCAGGAGCTGAAGACATGCAAGAGTGAGAATGCTGAACAAATGAGAGAGTTGTCTGCAAAGCAAATGCTTCTACAAAATGACCAATGTAACTTTTGTCTGCCTGTGCTCAGATATCACTTCAAGCAACAGAGATAAATCACCTTCAACAAATGGAACATCAGATCTCATTCTGCAAAAGGAACAGATATAGTGAAGAAATTGAAGAGCAGAGTATAAAAAACAATCATTAGGCCTAGAATAATAGATGTTGAAAAATACTGGAAGTTTAGTCTTATTAGTAGCTTCTAATAACTTAGAAGGTGCAAATGCAGAGAGAGAGAGAATAAGCAATCATTTCACAGAAATACACACCAAGGCAAAAACTGTTGCAGTAGAGTAAGAAACTTTTCTGATGTTAAAGTACATTGGGTGATGGAAAAGTTGCCAAAGAAAATTACTGGAAGATCCATTGCATAGCATTGGGGGGGACGGGAGACGGGGGACGACACCCAACAAATGAACAAAGGACAAATCTGAGCTATAGGGAAAGTATAATAGATCTTTAAAAAAAGGTAACACTGAATTTTTTCTTTATTAAGATACAGTCGTGGCCAGATAAGACCGAAAATCATTTCACTATCACAGGAGCCACTGTAGATATGGTCCAATGAACTACTTAAGGTAGGAAAAGATGGCAATGTTGCTAAGAGAATATCCCCATTCTTCTCCCACTGCCCACCCCCTAGTCATTGCACCCCCTTCTCCAGACACACCAGCATTTATGTGACCATATAATTAACTGGACTGGAGAACAGATGCGACTGAAAACTGACTTGCTAAAACAGAGTGTTACTTTTCATCTGGATCAACCCCCTGGCCTGGGTCAGTAAACAGCAGTGCCAATACCCATGCCAGCGACAAAGGAAAGAGGTGTGACAAGTACGGAAATGGACAGTTTGAGGCTGTGTGGACAGGTTCTGTCTACAGCAGTGCCAGCCTAAAGTCTTTGTGGACCCACCCCTGGAGTTATGTTGTGACAGAACCAAGAGCTGAAAGATACAACCAGAAAAAGACGCATAATACTAAGGAAGGAAAGCTGTGAATGAGTATAATGTCACTCCAAACAGAGACACAAGCAGCATCTATTGGAAACTGTACCTTTCAGCAACATTCTCAAAACTCTACTTACAGTATTCAAGTTCTGTGAAACAAATACCCAAGTAAGAAAACCAACAGCAACAGTGATTTTATTTTAAACCACAAGCAAGATTCAGTGCCATGGAGCCCTTTTTCTCTTCAGAGCTTGGCAGTACTATTTTCATACTGTTTTCCACAGATGTTCTGTAATACACTAACATTAAAACACTTATCACAGTAAGGACCTAAAATACTTCAAAGCCATCGGTAAAATTAATTAAAAAATCCAAAAGATGTAGCAGGAATCAAGACAGTGGAGAAATCCTAACACCCATTCTCATGCACACTAATTGCTCCCAAGATAACCTCGGAGAGGATCAACAATGAACTGATACTCCCGTTTAGAGATGATAGGCTTTGTCGCATGCTCAGGTTTGAGGGAGCCATCCAGACCGGGATTCAGGAAAACCCCATAAGGTGACTGCACCCACTGTCTGGCTGCCCTTTGCTCTGCCAACCCCAGGTCCAGAGAAAACCAGAGTCCCTCAGCATCCAGCAGCCCTAATAAAGAAGCCGCTCTGTATTCATTAAAGCATGATCCAGGCTCTTCTCTGTCGTGAGAAAAAGCTATCAAGACCAAAAGGCTTTAAGTACACAGGTGATAGCACAGCAGCTTCAACCCGGCCCTAGCACTTGTTATATATACAGTCTGCTTTCCCCCTTGTTCTGTTCCTCTCGCTCCTTCTCGTTACTCTGTGCCCTGTCCTACTGCCCACTTCCTTCTGTAGGAGAACAATAAAGCCTCTTACATCTACACAGACAGATGGACAGACAGGTGAACGAATGCTCCACTCACTTTGCACACAGCCAGTGCAATCAAGTCTAGGGGAAGCCAATCTGTTCTGAGTAAGAGGAAACAAGAAAAAAGAAAAACAAAACCCAAATCTCCTTCCCTCCCACCCAGCCCCCTGCATTTGAAAAGTATTTTGCATTGTTTATTTGTAGAGGATTCACAGAACTGAACTCTTAAGGTTAGAAAGTAACAGGAGTGTAACTTCAGGTTAAACAAAAACAACAAAAAAAATTGGTAGATTAGTTGTGGGGGTTTTGTGTTTTGTTTGGGGGGGAGTTTGTTTTTGTTGTTTTTTTTTTTTACTTTTTACTTATATGTGACCATTCACCATAAAGTAGTTTACAGAAAGTCCTCAAAATAAGTTGAGTTACACTCCTTCCCCCTTCGACAAAAAAAGCCCCATCTTTAGCATTCCATGCAAGGAATGCGTTAAACAGAATTATCTACATAAGATACAAGATTACTTGGGGAAGCTTTCTGTTTGGTTTTTGGTGTTTGTTTGTTTGGGGTTTATTTAATTTAAATCCTTTCCAGAGACATGCCACCAAAACTCACCTCTAACTTCAGAATAACTGATCTGGGAAAACAGCATTCCCTCATCTTTTGGTAAATGCCCTGTAACAATCCACATGCCTTCTCACGGATGGGTTTGCTTGTGATTTTTTTTTTTTCCCCAAAACATCTTCCATAATTTATATTAAAATTTATTACAGAAAGTACCGATCCTCCTCTCCACCCTCCCCAAGAACAACCCTACGAACGGTACAGAAACCTGTTTGTTTCCATTAGAAGTGCTAGCAGTTTTCAGCCGATGCGACAGGCGACCGAGTTCCCCAAGTCCCAGCGCCGGCAGCCCCTTCCCGACGGGGGAAGCCGCCAGAGCCTCCATTGAGGATGTTCCCATCGCTTCCTTTGTACGCTTGTGCCTCCTCTGTCGCCCATGACCGGCTCCAAACCCTCCCTTTCACCCTCTCTCCTGCAGGCGCCCGCGCCCCTTCACCCCGCGCGAAGGCGATCGTGAAATAGCGTGTCCTGACCTGGGCGAGGCAAGAGCGGCTGTTGTTCCGCCGGGGCAGCGGGGACCGGCTTCAAATCCTCCTTCTGCTCCAGGACTTTCTGCCAGAAGAGCAGATGAGGGCTGTTACTGCGCGCCTGCCCCTCGCTCCCGCCCGATCCCCACCCCCGAGCCCACAGGGGTGGGAGCGGGCGGGTCAGCTTCTCGCTCAGCATCGCCACCACCAAGTCGGAGAGAAAGAAAAAAGTTGCCGGGGAGCCGCGGCTGCCTCGGGGCGGCTCCGGGGTGGGCCCTCGGGGCTCCCCCTTCCCCAGGTCCCGCAGCGGCGGGGACGGCGCGAACAATGCCGGGCCGGGCGCTCCTGCCGGCCGGGCGGCCGGGGAGGGGAGCGGAGCGGAGCGGAGCAGGGGAGCAGCCAGGGCCGGCGGGAGCGGAGGCACAAAGCGCACACTCACCTGAGGAGCGCGGAGCGGCCGGCGGGACGGCGAGCCCGGGCGGCGGCGGGGAGGGGGCAGCGGCAGCCGCGGCCGGGCAGGAGTTTGGGAGGAAAAAGGGGGGGTATTTCCCCTGGAGTTTGAAAGGAGGAAGTGAGGAATGCGAGGAATGAGAGTTGGTATGAAATGAACGCGGCCCAGGGAGGGGACTGCCGGCTAACGCAGAGGCTGGGACGGGGCTGGGGTGGGGACTGGCGGGGGGGAGGCGAGAGAAGGGCCGAGGCGGAGTTGGGAACAAAACCCAGCGGGGCCGGGCGCTCCCCGGCCGGGGGCCGTGTGTGACCGGGGCGGAGGGAACGCGGGCAATGGCCGGAAGAGGGGGCCCGCGGGGGAAGGCCGCCCCGCACAGAGGGGAGCGGAGGAAGGAAACTCCGGGCGGCCGGGAGGAGGGAGCGGGAGAAGGAGGCAGCGCCGGGAGCGCCCGGGACGACGCCGCCTCCGGGAATCGGCGCGGCGGCGAGGGCGGGCGTGGCGCCCGAGCGGGGAAGAGTTGGAGTCCGCGGCCGGGACGGGCCGGCCTCAGCCGGGGGAAGAGCCCTGGAAACGCCGCCGCTTGCCTGGTGCTTTCCCAGGGGCGGGACTCCGGCGCTGCGAGGATTCGGCGGTGGCCCAGCAGCCGCCCGCTCCGGCCGCCGGGGCCGAGCGCCGGTTGAGGGGGCTCCGCTCCCGGGGAACCCGCCCTGCGCAGGAGCGCGGATCCCCTGGGTAGCCCCTTCGAGGCAGGCGCGGCCTGCGGACAGCACCTCTTAGAAGCCCCTCAGGGATGTGATGTGTTTTCCACCCAGCATACCTGAACCACTGCAAAACAAACCAACCCCAGCACCGCAGAAGTGGTTGTAACAGTTTAATTGTCCCGAGAGCATCCCAGAAAGTAAACAACTCTCGTAACAGCAAAGGGATGTTCTCTGTGGCTTTCCTCAATCTCAGGACGAGGCTGCTCTCTTCCTATCCATTCATACAGGAATGCCAACATGCTGCACTAGAAAATGCTGATACAAGACTGAGAGCTGCACTAGGGTTGGAAAGCCACATCCCCAAAACAAAAGCAGTAGTAAAACAGCAAGTTTAGTAAATGTTGCTACATCCTATTAGAAGCTCTGGGCAGTGCAGCTACCTCAGCAAAATAAACTTTTTCATGTCTCCAGCAGGTGACTTTGTCACAGATGCCTGGTGGTAACACAACTACCTGTGGTAGAATTATGACACAGTTGTCTTTGTTTAAAACTTCAATATATTGAAGAAATGGGTTAAGAAAAATCTCAGCTTTTAGTAAGAACCCAAAGCTAAAAAAGTTTGTAACTCTTTCAAGTTGCAGAGAAAAGACTGAAAACAGGACCTAAATGTGTCCTAAGGCCTCAGAAACCAGATGGCAAAACCCATCAACTTCATAAACTTAGTCTTGGGATTTGGAAGGCCAACTCCACTTTTTTTTTTTTTTTTTTTTTTTTAGTTTGGCAGTGCTGAAGATAACTGATATTGGTAATCCTTTTTAATACACTTGCTTTTCTTTGGAAGGCAATGCAGCAATAATTTTATTTTATGAATACTTAAAAAGTTTTCTGATACAACTGTAGGAATCAAGAGTATACACAATATAAATAAGATGAAGTTACAAAATTCAATGAAATTATTTTCTGGTTTTTTGTTTGTTATATAAAGCCCTGTAATGATCTCATTTAGCCACTGTTTCTACTAAGCCATATTTAAAACCATGTAATATCATGAAAAATAAATATATATTAAAGGTAGCTCACTTCTCATCACATCTGTTCACTGTGAATTCTAGGCCAGGTCTCATGATTATGTGAGTAACGTATTGTTTTGCTCCCATTTCCCTGCAGAATCAACATAGCTCAAAGAGAAGGAATCGAAACCTATTCCTTCGCATGAATCATCACACAAATTGTTTGCAGGACTCCAGTCAATTGCAGATGGAAACCCACTCAAGAGAATAGGTTTTTTGGTGGTGGTTTTTTTTTTTCTTTACTGGTGGTAATGTGGAAACAAACTATTCTGCTTAGAACAGAAAGCAGAAGGAGTTGGGCAAGCTGATCAGATTTAATTCCCCAACCCTATCTGTACTCTATCTGAATGATTTTGATATGCAGCTTTTAAAATAAAGTAATTTTTCATAGTAAAATAGTATTACTTTCCCTTTAATAAAGAAAGGGCTCAATTCAATTAAGCATTAAAAAAATAATCAATCCTTTGTTTTCTTCATAATTTTAAGCTGTTTTGTTGCAGACAGTGCAATGGTTCGCCTTGTTTGGAAATGTTAATTTAATCAAAGTAAATGATCACAAATTCCATCCTCTAGAATACATTCACCCATTTATATATTCTCTAAATTAAATGTTAAATTACCAGAGCAGGTTACAGTTATAATAGCCTTTACCTTAATGCATTTTGGTAAAGTTAGTTTGCTTCTGGATTTTTCTCCCATTTTGGGACCAAAGAAGTGACCTCCAGCTTCCAGCAGGGAAAGAATAATTCCATATAGAACATGTTAAGAGACAGAACGAGAAGACAAAAACTCTACAGACTACAGTTCAAGAGATGCAAGAGTAACAGTGGGTAGAGGGTCTCTGCTTTCTTTCATGGCAGGGCTTTCAATTCTTACCACTTCACAGTTGTAGCAGGCTGTTTTCCCTGTTAGCAAGCCCTTAGACCAGCGTTGATTTTCTACTTGTCTTCATAACTATATGCTGGGCGAAATCTCTTGGCCCTAAGATACCTTAAGCACCTTTCTTAGTTCTGAGTTTCAGCTGTAGTAGTTCCAAACTGCAGTTATGTACAACAGTTTGGCACTGTGGCAGAGAAGATGAGATTCCTGACTGTCAAAGAAGGAATGTGTCTATAGTTCAGTTTCATGAGACTTCGCACAAACTCTTAGCTCTTGACCTGTAAATCACAGGGAAGGCTTTGCTTGTCTTCTGTACCAGGAACAGGAAACCTAATTCAATGTCAACCGAGAGATTTACATGCTGTAACTTGCTGTTAATACCAGCAAGTAGAGGAGCACACTAAGTAAAGTATAACATATTATGCCAACAAAAACCCCTGTCCTACTGCTACCAAATTCAGCAGCAAAACTTCAATGAGAGGGGGATTGACTCCTAAAAGAGCAAGAAATTATTCACTGCCTTTTATGTTTGTGAGCCAAGGAGGTTATAGCAGCCTAGGAGCTGTTTTAGTCTGCTAGGCCTCCCTTTAGGATTCATACTTAACAGTTTAATATGCTTCCTTCTTCGTTTTAAGATCTCTTTGGGATTTCAAGAATGTTACATTTGCATATATGCAACTAATATTACTGTACTAAGAACAAATGCCCAGTAGTATTTCCTGCTCAGTTTTCTCTCCCAACTAAACCTAATTTGGCTCAGATGGAAACAGTGGAAAAAGAAGAGGTGCATGAAGAATAGGGCCTACACATTGAGAGCTGTGTCAGTTTCTGATTATCAGAGCCACTGTATCTCCTCTTACTGAGGTTCATACATCTCCCCGTGGAAACAGGAAAAAATAACCACTTTAACTTGGTGTTCCTCCTAGCCTTGTATTATTTCAGTTCTTGATTCAGAAATATATGGTATTGTACTTCAACAGTAGAATGGGTTCAGATGGAGGGTAGGAAAAATGCATAAAGAACCATCTCAAAAGCCCTAACTGGACACTGGGAGAAACACTAAAAACACGGGGCAGAGAAGCGCAACTAGCTTAAAGAGAGAATCAAATGGAAACCAAGAACTATACAGGAAGACCTACCGATGGGGGGGGAAGTATTAGAGAGACTAACCTTACATTTATTCCCAGACTTCTAAGTGAAAAAAACCACCACAAAGGAAGAGAACTGAGAATTACAAAGGGAAAGGGGGAGTAAGAAGAGATATGAGATACAGATACAACGAAGGAACTGAGGTAGTATCTAGTACGGGAGAAACAAAGAACACTCACAAGTGACAGCAAAATCCTACCAAAAAACTCATTTAGAATGAAGGATTTTTTCAATATATAAATTAGTTTATTTTCATTTAGATATAAAAGTTATAAATACAATTCATGTAAAACAGTATCTGATAAAAGAGCACTCAATCAGTTCATCTGTCTGCATAATTTGACTGAGACCCAGAGGCCCCGACCCTGCTAGGATCATCTGATGTCAACAAATATCTTGAAGAGCCACTGGTGACAAGCCTAACTGAAAGGGTGACTCAAGGGATTGGAAATTAGCATCCTACCTTCAGGTCACCCCAAACTAACATAAGGCAGTTTCTTTCACAGTCCTAGTCAGAAAAATAATCAGACAGGTAACAAACTGACTTAGTTTTTCTGGATGGGTAGAGGGAATGCAGAGCCATCAGCCAAGAACTCAGAAGAGCACAACTGGAAAACACTGCCGGGTCTTGTCCCCAGCCTGATGAGCAGGAAGTACATGAAGGCACAAAAGAGATCCATGATTCAAGTTCTCTTCTTGGACTGCTCTGCTGATAAGATCATCTCAAGACAATGGCTCACCAGCTGATGCAGAATGGGCATGACAGATACGCAAGCTGGAGCTCTCAGCATCAATTAAATTTACAGTTAAATACAGAGTTTACACATGATTACCATCATTTTTTTTCCTGACAATATCAGAAAATGTCTTCACAAACGTCATTATTTTGAAAGAGCAAGTGATATCTACCACTGCAAAGACTCCAGAGACAAAAGCAATAAATCTAGCTCTTTGGAGCTTGAAACAGAGTCTGCTGACACTGACAATATCCAGAGCTGGAGAACACCTATTCTTGTCTCAATAGAGGGATCGAGTTTTCCAGGATCATCATGAATATGCATAAAAGCCATGAAATACGCAAGATAGTAACTGTTCTCTGCTTTAGTACATAGCAGATGTGTACACTATGAGGCTTACATGTGACAGCATGCAGCAATTCTGATGAATCAAGGCCATATGAATCAAGAAGCATTCCATGCTGTGACCTACAGTCTCCATACTGTACATCCAGCATTAAAAATGGAACACTGGAAGGACACATTGCAAAGCCCCTTGATACATTTATTAATTTTTTTAAACTTACTGATGCCTTTGAAAACACCTGCAATCTCCTTTTGAGGTAACTCCTCCTTATAGTCAGGTTAAAATTATTTAGATAAAACCTATTTTAATATGTCATGACTTGAGATAATCTCACATTAAAAAAAATGAAATCAGTCACTAACTTATTCCTAAAAATGTAGCAGATTTTAAAAACAATGGACAAATTAAAAAATACTTCTGATCAGCTTACAGTCTAAATTCAATCAATCAGAACACTGCTTTTCAGGAATGGTATTGTATATTGTTACAATACTACCTTCTGTCAAATTCAGTCAGATTCTATCATCTATTGAGTCTCAATTTTCACATGGTTAAGAATAACAGAAACAGCAATGGATATATCATCACCAACTAAAAAGGGAGCGTTTGAGATTTGATTGTTCTTTATTTGGTAAAAAGACTGTCAAGGGATATGGAGCAATTAGAATAATGAAAGGGAACTGGACTATCAGCCTTAACAGAGAATCATCCCACAGAGTGTGTGTTTTATTAGAGCCAATGTCTCATTCCAGCTCTGTATTTGTTGCACATTATCTACGGTTGCACAGAGCCATAACCTGAATCCTTCCGTGTCTGACTGCTGTAACAGACAGCAGGATGCTACACAGGGCAAAAGAGAACACATGCCGATAACTGTCCTCCTTTTTTCCTGAATTCATCTGGTCAGTAGCATCATCTCCAGGGGCACTGTGGAAGTTCCAGGGTATGTGAACACTAAGCCATTATTTTTCTAATCCTAGCTGCAAGGGTTCCAAGTAGTGGGCTAAATTTCTTAGCCCGCTCTCATGCAGCATCTGTTTACAAGGATTCTGAAAGCAGAATCAACACCGATGACAGAAACGTCACCCATATTTCTTATTCTTCCACAATGCATACAGAGACTGCTCAGTCTTGGGACAGTCTCCTAAGATAGTCTACTGTCAACTACCATAATACTCTGAGGCCTAGTATTTGCTTTCTAATAAGCCTGCAGAAGTCTGTCCTCCAGTTCCCTTCCATCCCCAATGTGCTTTTCATTACTCCACCTGGAACTCTTACAACAAGATGCAGGGATGGGAGTGAGTTCCATGTTTCAAGTCTGTTGTCTCTCATTCACAGGCCAATTTACTATCAAAGCTGGAGAGTCCAATAGCAAAGGCCTGAAGAGCACAGAGAGGATAATTATAGTCCAGAGTGAACACATCTTCTGCTACACGACCAAACTGCATCACAATGTAGTCAGCTGGGGAGAAAAGAAAGATTCAGAGACGAACAATTTCACAGTGAAGCAAAGAAAAAAAAAAACCAACCACAAACAAAAAACCACACATGTCTGGCAGTCCCAAATATATGTGATTGGTGTATCCGTCCTTTCTTATCAGAGTGGCCTTGAAATCTGTTCTCTAGAGTGACTGTGTTATTCTAGAGATTACCTTTCTTCTCAGGACCAAAGCTCAAACCACTCTTTTGCTGGGCTGAAGGTGCTGTACTAATCCTTTTCTTTCCTTTCAGGAAGCTTGCATTTGCCCCCTCTTTTGCTGCAGCTATGGACAGCAGTCTCTGCACCCACCCCAGAAAAAGGGAGGCCTTTTATAATTTTTGTGACAGCTGAGAAGTCCCCAGTAATCCTGAGCTGAATTCCTCCACCCAGTCTCCCTTCTCTAGGAAGGGTGTCCTATTCCTCCCAAACCTCATGAAATAAATTGGGTTCTCCCTGTTCAAATAAACCCCACACACTCTCTGCCAGACTCTTACGGTCATTGTCATGGACAATCTGGAAGTTCTTCACTGAGGCCTGAGTGACTCTCCCATGGAAGTTCAAAACATATGATTGAGTATCATCGTTCCAGACTGGAGCCTTGTTGTGCAACTCAATGAGGTTCTCTAAATTTTTGTTTTGCCATTTTGACAGCAGACTCTCATGTTCCTGTTCAGAAGAAAGAAATATATTTATCAGATTTGGAATGGCTCATGCTTTTGAGTTCTGCCTCTCTCATGTGTGTGCACTCTGTCACTTGAAGGTCATTCCCTGTTTAATGAAACACAATGACAGCACTTAAACTCAGTCCTACTGAAAATTTCCTGCAAGTACCAGGAAGATGCTTTCATGGACTCTGAGTCCAAGCATTCCTTTCCACTCAATAAGCTATCACCGTATTTCCACCCAAAGAATAAAAACAGAGAGAGAGAAGGAAGTGTGTGTACAGGAAAGGGAGCAATTCACAGGCCACAGATGACTGCCATCCTGCTGGCAGGAATCCTTTCTAAGTCTCATAGACTTTCTCTGATCCTGTTGGATCCAACTTCCATTTCTAACATTCTAAACTTCGAAACAAAAGAAAATAATCTACAATTAACTACATAGTGCCAGGCCCTGGGGTGCTTCAGTAGAAAGTCCAAAGGCTGCAGCGGGCTGTAAGTATGCCTTAAGTAGATTAAATGTCATCCTATTTGGTCTAATAGGTGATGCAGAATATGAAAAAGATACAAGATACAAAAAGATACAAGAAGGAGGTAAAACAGCACATTCAATTTGACAAACAGAATGAATTAGAAGGAGCTGCAAATAGTAGTGAGTGAAACACATGACATATGATTTAATTTTAAAAGTTCTGCAACAAATAAAATCCATACTGAAATAATATATGCTAAAACTCACAAGAAAAAGAATCCAAACTGAAGTTATTTAACAGGAAAAAATGATCAGAAAACAACCTGTTGTGGAGGTCTGACTGATAGGGCTATAACAACTATTTTAGTATTGTATACAGATATGATAGTGGATTTTTGAGGATAACCTAAATCATTGAGGTGATCCCTGTTCAGTTTAAACTAGCTATTTTATATCTTTATCTTTATTTAAAGATGCAAAAAGAACTTTGAGAATTGGCACCAAAGTGCATTTAGATGCAATTTTTCCTCCTTTAAAGTGGGGGCAGTATTGCTGGAGGCATCGCACTACAGAGATGAAGACAAAAAAAAAAAAGTCAAACCCCTACCCTGAAAGCTGTGCCAACTTTTCAGAACAGCTTTGTGTTTCAGCCTTGTCCACTGTCAGTACGCTCGTCTGCTAGCAAAACAGTTGAGAAAATAGGAGAGAAAAATAAAGGCAGGGCCATGGAATCATTACTGTACTGACAGGGGAGATAGCAATACCAATTGAAAAATTATGAATAAATGACCACCTCCAGATACAATTTTCCTGCCCATTCACAAAATTAAACCTCTTTTCCAGGCTCTCATGACTCTGAATTTCCACTCTTGAAGATTTTTTTTCTGACCTCAAAAAAATACACTCTTGTCCTACTCATATCTACTCACAACATGGCTGCAAATACCATTTTCTAGCTTAAAACACTGACCATGTCTTTCAGTTGGCACCTGTCCTTTCTGCCTTTTGGTCTTCTATCACTCCAAACATAAAACCCACATTAAGGGAACTGAACGATTTTCATCATACACTTTAATATATCTTCAGATACAGTTCTGTAAGCTTTTAGCTGTAATATCCCCCATGTGTTTGAGAAATCCTCACTAAATAGTCACCACAAAACTCCATCCTTCTCCTCATCCCACTTTCTCCTTAAAGAATCCTCCTTTTCTGTGATTCCTACAAAGAGACTGACAACGTTCTGATCAAAAATGTATTTACTCTCTTGCTACTACACCAGAATACCACCTTATCTATTTATTATCTATCTGTTGTAATTCATATACTGGCTAAGAATGTAAGCTCCTGGGAGAAGCAAGTTTGTTCTGTGTTCATCCAACTCTCAGCATAACCAGGCCCACCCATGAAGAGGGGTTGTAGGTACAACAGTGCAACAGCAGCAACATACACTAGCCATTGCAATAGCTAAGTAAATAACGTTTAGGCTGACCAAAGGACAAGTAAGGATACAAACACTATTCAGAAGGCTACAAATTAGGTAAAAGGCAAGAACAAATTATCAACACCTTTAAGCTACATTGTATTTACCCTCCATGAGGCTTGCTAAAGCCCTGGGTATTAACAACCTTGCCCTAAAAACCCTGATTGTCAGTAACATCCAGATCTCTACCAGAAAGTTTTAACCTCTTCCTCCAATCTGAAATATGACCAAACTCCATAACTCACATTTCGTGGACGGATTGGAATTCGCTTATGATTCATATTCATTCCTGGAATGATCACAGACATTTTTCTGGGACCCTTGAATCCTAATACATTGGTTTCCTGAAAGACAAGGAAAAACATTCTTTTCAGTAAATGAGATACTCCATCTCAAAGAAGGAAAGAAAGCAAAACTGAACTTGAATCCACATTTATATTGGTTTTTAGAGATTTGCTAGCTACAACTGTAGTAGCAGTTATCGAACTACAATTGTGTTTAATCACTGAGGATAGCTTTCTCTCCCGTTTTGAGAGCTGCGTTAAAAAACATACATAGTATTACCTATTTTAGAGCGCATCTGTTATCCTAATGAAACATTTATAATAAAAGCAGACAAGTGCAATTTCCAGGCATAAGTTTTTGCATCCGAGGCAAAAACGTGCTAAAATCTTGCTAGTGAATAAGCCTTAAGTACGATAAAAGGCAAATATCTTTGATCTGAGCCTATGTTATCTATATATCACCATTTAGGCTAAAGTGTTCCTGAAGAATGAATGACATTCTTCTTTAGGTGCTGTTATTTGTATTTAAGAGCATACCTACAATTTTCTCTTAAATCATGCTCTTTTATAAATGATCAAGAACAGACCCAGAAGGCAAAGCATTCAGCATCTGTCCAAGCTTCAATCTTAAGACAAGCAGATTTTTCCAGAGTACCGTAAGAGACTGCTCCAAGTGGGCTGAGTATAAAAAGCAAAAGGAAAAAAGTCTTGGCATACTCAAAACATCCATTTAATAATGTCAACCAAAATCCAAGGGTCGATTTAAAGTGTTCTGTAACAATGTCAGTGATAACCTTTAAAATTCCCAAAGACTAATTAAAAACCCAGAATCTTTTAGAAGTACTGAATTGATTGATAGAAGTGATACAGCTTCTCCTAACATGCTAGTGCATTTTGCAGACACAGAACAAAGGTCCTCGGAGTTGCAACCTCAATCATTTCACTTTAGAAAATCTAGAGGCACATATGAGAATGAGGGTACTGATTTTATTAATATATAAACTTTATGAACTTCTTGTAGATAAAAGTCCAGAAATCTGAAAAACTGACTTAATATTATCTGCTGTACTCATTTTAACACCTTGCTGTGTACAATTAGGTAGGGAACTGAAGAATACTGTATACAAAGAAAACATCCAGTGATACTTCTGTAAACAGGCTAGTACTGGAATTATCACATTAATTTTTTCCCCCAAGTGCCATTAAGATCAACAGCAAAAAAGTCAAGATCATGCTCCAGTAGGCTAATGCACCTTTAAATTTCTGCTGCTGTACCTGTGATAAAAGTAAAAATCCTTCCCCTTGACTGGCCATCATTTTGTAAAGAACCTCACATTTTAGTCGAACTTTAGGACTGGAATACAAAACAACGTGATGTGAGAACACTCACATAATTCTAGAGTGTCCACAAGTGCCTCCTCACTTTGAAGCCTAGACTGAGGTGATCCACAAGACCAGAAGAAGAAAACACCTCTAGGACAGAGTTAGCGAATCACGATTTTCCCTGGAATCATATCTGTACCAACAACAAGCTGCTACTGAAATAATACCACCTCCTTCCTATCCACCAAAATGCCTTTGGTTCTGCAAAAAATAACTCTACTTCACAGGGTACTCCTAGTTCCTTCTTAAGTGTCCACCAGACACCAGCTGGGCAAGAGAGCAGTTCATGCTGTGGCTGGCTCCATGTAAAGGATATGCTGACTGGCCGCATGCTGAACGATAGGCCAGGTAAGAAGGTCATCAGGATGTTAGTTTGGGTCTCTCTCCCTCCCCTGGCATTGATTTTTTTTTTCTTTCCATTAAACTTGTAAGAACTTATCTTTGAGGCCTCTGTCCGTTGATGTATCTGATTGAAATTGGTCAGTTGGTTCCAAAGTTAAGTGGGGGAGGCTGCCAGGCAGCATGATTTTGTAAGCCCTGTTTCCTCGGCAACGAAGCAATAAAAAAAGAAAGGGGCAAAAGGGGAGAAGCACTACTTACATAACAAATAGCTGCAAGCTCCTGTCTCGTATGAGCCTTTTCCACTAGACCTTGTGCCTTGACTGGGCTAACTCCATGGTCATAGACTGTAAATTTAGTTCCCATGAGGTTTGACCTAATGTCAGGTTATGGAAAGACAAAGACAGAGGCATCAGCGGAAACTTTTGTCATCTTCTGAAGGTATTTGTACAGCACAGTGAAAACATGCACCTTTTGCCATCTGAATCTTCCTATTGCCAGCCCAGTAAGGAGCTTCTGCAAAGTGCCCATAGTGAACTGAGCCTGTAACCTATCCTGGAAAAGCATCAAGCCAGAATTCTTTCTCTGAATTGCCACGGTGAATGGTAATGCTGAAGAAAGGTTGCCAACCCAGGTGAATACAGATTACATTAAGCAGGACAATGTGAGTTCATTCTCTCTGAACTGATACCAGATTGCTATTCATAACCCCAACTCAACTAAAATGAAAATCCAGTCTCTCCTGTCTGTAGTTTTCATCTGTGGTTCTCACCTGAGTTTTCCAATGAAACTTTCCCCTTCCCGGGATAAATCAGTTGGGTCAACTGATATGAGGTAATTGGATGTTTTGCTCTTTTTTCGTTTTCTCCCTGCAAGAAGGAATGTCTGGAAATACAAAACTTTGATCAAGACTGGAGCTTTGTAAGATGCAAAGGCATTGCTAGGCATTGCTATCCAAACTGTTATCTTTCCATTTCCCACATCGATTCCCCTGTTTGTTCTGTGCTGTTATTACTGTCTCCACAATTTTGATCTCTTCCACAAGTGCACACCCTGAAATCCTACTGCTCCAATCAGCTCACTCAGCAGTCTAGATTTAATGCAACTGTCCTTTCTAGTCTTGCCTCTTTTTCTTCTGGAGCAGCTCAGTCTCCCTGCTCTTCTTTATCCTTGACATTTTCATACTTTTTAAATTTCATTTTTCATTGTATTATGGCTTTTAAATCTGCCAATTCCCTCCTTAGTGCCGTGGCCAAATATAAGCTGTCCTCATCTGCATGCTCGCTCTCCTCAGCTTCTGATTTCTTACCAGAAGCTCTCCCTTACACCAAAAATATTCTGCGGTAGGAGTACAATAGCCAAGATATTGTGTGCTGCTTCCAATACCTTTCTGTTGTCATCCCTTTCCAGATGCATGTAATAAGTAGGGAAGAGGCCCCGGTCCATTCCCTTCTTATCTCTAGTGATTCGACACTTGACTGTAATACCACGGGGTGCAGGGCGTAATGCAAAATCCTCCAAGTTCTCTACTTCTCCCAGCTGTGCATCTGCCTGAGGGGATGGACTACAGGAAGCACCTGTTTCCTGTGGGAAGAATCATCATATTAGCAAATTAATATCAGATCAGAGGCTCTGGTATTCCCCAAGAAAAGAAAGGTCTGTTGAAACAGAAGATCTCATGTCTCAAGAAGATATTTGGGATAGGGAAGTTAAACGAGGGACCACCTGTGTTTCTCTGAAGAAAGTGGCTGAAGACTTTTACTATGAGGAAAGACTAGCCCTCCAAGGGGAGGGGAGAAAAAGTACCCATTAACCAGAGATGAGTGAATTGCTAGGAAGGGGAAAATAGGATGAGACACTGTAAATATTCTAAGCAAAGAGCTTCTCTGCTTTTAGAACTTCAAATAGTCTGTGGGAAATAAGGCAGCATGACAAACTGGACTGATTGATGCTGCAGTAAGACAGGCTGGGATTTTTGTGACTCAAATGAGCACTGAGATTATATTGGTTCAGAACAGTAGCAGAAACAGAGTAAGCTGATGGTGGAACCATCTCAACTAAATGTTGAAAGAACCTTAGAACAATATGTACAGTCAGGATACAAGTTATGGTCATCAAAGGAACTGGAATTCTAATGGAAAACTGGTATAGGTCATTAAAGTCATTTTTTCTTAGAGGTAGCTGAATCCTGTGGATTGTAGAACCCAGGAGATTCCTCCCTTACTGGGCCTTGGAGATGAGGTTTCTGGTTTATCCCCATTCCCAGGTACAGCCAGTAGGAAGTCTGAGTGAATACGCACAGACACACACACACAGACTTGAAATTCACCAGTGGCTCTCACCCCTCCCCTCCTCCTCTCCCCACCCTATATCTCCAGCAGCTAGCACCCATAGCCCAGTGTCTCGAGTAGCTAACACCCAGACCTCTTGTACTACTCACCCACTAGTATAGCACAACATACACACAGTCACCTCACAAATATACTCACATGGGTCTTTTGAATAGTAACATGGACTTTTAAGGCTGTCCAGCATCCATGCCCAAACCCTATGCCCTTTATCTGGTCACTAGCTCAGACCCTGGGTCTTCCTGATGCTGGTCTCTTCCAACTCACTGACTAGTCCAGCATATAGTTTGTCAGCATACGTATGTATGTATCTCCCTCACACACAAACACGAGAACACATTCACACAGGAAATAGTTAGAAATGGAGTTTTAGAAGATGGTAAGACACACTGCAGTAATCAGGCATGAGGCTTGGCTAGACAAGCATACTGTCTTGCAGCTGTTTACATGCATCTGGTGCCTTTTACCCCCTTTACTCCCTATTTTCCCATGCTTATTTATCCCTGATCCACCTTGACCTCTTTCTTTTCCCTTTCTTGTTCCTTCCCCTAAACACCCCATAAAGTTTTGTCCAATCCCAGAATTCTCTGTTCCATCCCAAAATTCTGTTCCCCTGTGTATCCCACAATAAATGCTATAAACCTTCAGGCAGTGATCCCTCTTAAGTTTGCATGGCATTTCAGAGTTTCTCTGAGTCATCTTGGTGGATTTTACACCAGAGACAATGGCCTAATCTGTCTCCTTTGAGGGTCACAGAAGTAGCTGATTCATTGTGTTCCCATCTTCACTGATTATGCTACTTGGGTTCCTCCGCCCACTATTGTTCCTTTGATCATTACTAGGTCTTTGTGTTGAACTCAATGGCCTTCAGTCAGATAACCTGACAATCATGACCTTCAGGGATTAATATGCTAGCTACTGTAGTTGTAACTACTATATTTTTACCCAGTGCTCAAGGGATTAGTACTAAATTCAAGCATGTGCCCAGCCCTTATCAGAAATGGATTTCAAGACACTTACTGTAAAAGATTTCTCGCTGGTTGCAGAACTAGGCCTCTCAGATTCAGGATACAGTGAATGAGATGCTGGTCTCTTACTAGCTTCTTCCTCTTCTGTGTCCTCCTCATCAAAATTCAAACTGCCTGAAATTCCTGTCAGAATACAGGATCAAGCAGGTAACCTCTGAAAGAAGGTGTCATGAGTTCATGGCATCACTAATTCATATATGACTCTTGCATAGCTATTCCGCTCTCACTCTTCTAATTAATTTCTGTTGTTTTAACTGCTGATTTTCTTCATGTGCTATATCACTTCCCGAGCCTTGTAATTCAAACCCCTAGTGACATTTTGCAGCTGTCACTTTGCAGCTGTCAGGCTTTTATTAATACATATTTTACATGATATTACATGATGTAACATACTGCTTAGTATATGCTGTCACTGAATTAATGGTGCCTATTTCCATGCAAAAAAGCCCTCCATGTCTTAAGAACAAAAAAGGAAATCCAGATCAATATGGTGACACCTATCCTGTAAGTTGGACTCTGTACAGTTTATATTCTTTACTGTTTCCCCTTAGTCTTATACACACTGAAATGGAGCATGACAATTTTTGAGTAAGAGCCCCTCCTATTCTTACATCAGTAGCAATAACTCAGGTCTCATGAATACTACTAATTGATTTGATTTTTAAAACGGAAGCACAGACTGAGTA